>NC_074694.1:32161967-32461967 GCF_029448725.1 Salvelinus fontinalis
ATCTTTTTGATAGTGTTGCGGGGTTTTAATTGGCTGTGGTAGCTGATGTGTATAATAGTGGGTCAAGTGTACATAGTACGACATGTGGTACTGAAATTGTATATGGTTATATTACATAAGACCAATGGTCCAACACTAATAACAATTCGATTATTTTATAACAAATGCGCTATCTCCCGCGTTGGATAGCGGTCGCTGTCCACGGTTCTGAAACACCAGTGTGCTGTTGAATTGGCGCCTCTTCCTAGACCATGTTGCTATGTGTATAACAGCAAGGTTACCCAGCATATTGGTGTTGAGAACAATGCGGCGGAGGCAGCAGCGGAGTTAGGAGACGAGAAAACAGCCCTAGCCTTAATTGTCGAAGAAAATTGAGGAGAGAGGAAACCCCAACTTAATTAGGTCTATAATCAACAGCCTAACTGTGCCTGGCTTTATATAAATCATCCACGTATACTGAACCAAATATATAAACGCAACATGCAACAATTTCAACGATTTTATTGAGTTACAGTTCATATAAGGAAATCGGTCAATTGAAATAAATTCATTATGCCCTGATCTATGGATTTCACATGACTGGGCAGAGGAGCAAGGGCAGGGCATAGGCCCACACACTGGGGAGCCAGGCCCAACAAGTCAGAATTAGTTTTTCGACTCAAAAGGGTTTTATCACAGACAGAAATACTCCTCCGTTTCACCAGCTGTCCGGGTGTCTGGTCTCAGACGATCCCGCAGGTGAAGAAGAAGGATGTGGAGGTCCTGGGCTGGTGTTGTTACTGTCTGCGGTTGTGAGGCCGGCTGGAGGCCAAATTCTCGAAAACGACATCTGTGGCATTGTGTCATGTGACAAAACTGCACATTTTAGATTGGCCTTTTATTGTCCCCAGCACAAGATGCACCTGTGTAATGATCATGCTGTTTAATTAGCTTCTTAATATGCCACACCTGTCAGTGGATGGATTATCTTGGCAAAGTTGGAGTTGTGCACAAAGTTGGAGAGAAATAAGCTTTTTGTGCATATGGAACATTTCTGGGATCTTATTTCAGCTCATGAAACATGGGACCAATACTTTACATGTTACGTTTATATTTTTGTTCAGTATACAGTACAGGTCAAAAGTTTGGACACATCTACTCATTGCAGGGTTTTTCTTTATTTTTACTATTTTCTACATTGTAGAATAATAGTGAAGACATCAAACCTATGAAATAGCATTTATGGAATCATGAGTAACCAAATAAGTGTTAAACAAATCAAAATATAATTTATATTTGAGATTCTTTAAAGTAGCCACCATTTGCCATGATGACAGCTTTGCTTATTGTGGTGGTCGCTACAGCAGGGAGGAAAGACAACGGGTGCTAGTCACACAGTCACTTGCTGTAAAGAAATGATTTACACAGTGCAGCAAGTCTGAGCCAGGCACAATAAAATCAATTGCGGTCAGACTCCCTCTAGTCATCCGTGTGTCTTAATTATTTAATCAAACAGTGTGCTTAAAGCATCAGCCAAGCTCAGTGGATATAGCTGATTCAATTAAAACATTTAGGATGTGTCTATATATGATATGGTGGGGACGCTATATTGATGATGTTTGCCTGTTTTGGTCCGGCTCAGAAGATGAACTTATTTCCTTCCACCAATACCTTAACAGCATTAATCCTAACATCAAACTAACTATGGAATACAGCAAGGATAACATTCATTTTTTGGACCTCGACATTAGTAAAAATGACAAAGGTTGTTTGCACACATCAATCATTAGGAAGCCTACAGATGGGAATACCATTCTGAGGGCAGACAGCTTTCACCCCAAAAGGCTAAAAGAGAATATTCCATATGGCCAATTCCAAAGAGTCCGCAGAATTTGCGATCAGGAAACAGACTACAGTGTCAAATCTGCTGAATTGGAGAATCGCTTTTTGAATCGGGGCTACAGCATTCAGGTCCTGAAAGATGCAGGTATAAGGGCAGAATTACTTGACAGAGAGAACTTGTTACGAAGAGGAGTGCCTCGTGATACATCAGAGAGAGTGTATTTTGTTACAAAATACAGCACTGAAGCAGAGAACATTAAAATAATCATTAAAAATAATTGGGGAATCATCCAAAGTGATACGCTACTACGCCAAGTCTTTCCTGAACCACCAGAAATAAGCTTTAAGAGATGTCCTACCCTAAATTACAAATTAGTCCACAGTTATCTTCCGGGTGACTCTCAAAAAACTTGGCTTGACTACAAACCCAAGGGCTCTTTTAAATGTAACCAGTGCAACCATTGCAGAAATATTGCACAGAAAAAGTATTTTGTTGACGCAGCTTCCAAAATGGAGTATTACGTCAAGCATTTCATTAACTGCAAAACCACTCATGTCATCTATAGATTGGAATGTCCACAGTGCAAGGTGTTCTACATTGGATGGACAAAGAGACGCCTTCAAGATCACTTGGCGGAACACAAGTACGCCATACGGGTAGGCAATGAAGACTACACCATGGCAAGGCACTACAAGTCCGTCCACCATGGCAACCCTGCCTCCCTACAAGCTATGGGTATTGATCATGTTTCGGCCTCTATTAGAAAAGGGGAGCGTCTTAAACAGTTAAACCAAAGGGAAGGTTTTTGGATTTACAAACTACAGGCCACTAAGTACCCTGGTTTAAATGAAGATATGGATTTCTCACCCTTCCTGTAGGGTCGTGATGGGTCCATTTGCTGTCATCTAGTGGACATTTTGCTCAATTGCCCTCAGCTATGTTTAGACTGTTGTTCATGTTTTGCTGTGTTCTAGTGTACTATGGAATATATTGCTTTCTTATTCTAGACACTTCTCCCAGTCATATTTAAGGTTTGAACTACCTTTCTAAGTGTTCTGATACTTCTAGCTTGGAGTTGTATGCTTATGATAACATAGCTACAGTATTTCACCTTTTAATGTGTATATTATTGCTTACTAGGTCTGTCCAATTTGGTAACCACTCCCTTTTCTAATTAGGGCTAATTGGAAAAGCCTTTCAAAAGAGGACATTGTATTCTCTTTTTTTGTACTCCCTGACGAAGGCCATGCAGCCGAAACGCGTCGGTTTTTAAAAAACTTTGTTTCTATTAAACATGCCATACTAATAAAGGAATTTTAATTCATTATATGAAGAGTGCCTTGGTCCTCCTTTCTTTTTGATGGAAAAATACACGTTTTAAAATGTCAACCAATTGATTGGTCGAAAGAACAGACGGCTCTCCGTCAACCAAGATTTTTTTTAGTCGGGGAGAGCCCTAGTATATAGACACACTGGTACATAAACACACTTTACTGAAGGGTAGCGGTAGGTCAATAGTAAAAATTGAAAAAAGTAAGGGGCCAAGACAGCTACCTTGAGGCATGCCTAACTCTACCTGGTTTACGTTAGAGAGGCATCCATTAAAGAACACCCTCTGTGTTCTGTTAGATAGGCAACTC
The DNA here is from genome assembly GCF_029448725.1 of Salvelinus fontinalis. Classification (NCBI taxonomy): domain Eukaryota; kingdom Metazoa; phylum Chordata; class Actinopteri; order Salmoniformes; family Salmonidae; genus Salvelinus; species Salvelinus fontinalis. The sequence continues at coordinate 32,165,430 of NC_074694.1, forward strand.
TTGATCCACGATATGGCAGAGGATGTAAAGCCATAATACATACGTTTATTCAGCAGCAGACTATGATTGATAATGTCATTCACTCTTTTGAGAGAGTGAATGAGAGCGCGAGAGAGAGAGAGACAGACAGACAGACAGACAGACAGAGAAAGAAAGAGAGTGAGAGAGAGAGAGAGAGAGAGAGAGAGAGAGAGAGAGAGAGAGAGAGAGAGAGAGAGAGAGAGAGAGAGAGAGAGAGAGAGAGAGAGAGAGAGAGAGAGAGAGAGAGAAAATCAGTCAGAGAATCACTTCTAAAAGTAAAGACAGTTTGTTGTATTGGACGTATATTTTATTGACCACCTGAGCATTCTGAATCTGGTTAGAGGATGAACTGAAGCCAACGATGTGAGCGCAATCAATATGGAAGGTAAACAACCATTTATAAACACAGACGAACCTGTGCCTGATATAATAAAGACACACCCAAACACGCTGTGAAAGCTACAGAGTATAGATCAACACAGTCCGTAACCTCACTTCACCCCAGTTAACTGTGTTAAACACTAACACCGTTTGTCATCCCAGTGTGCGTGCGTGTGCCCTTGCTGTGTTAGGACAAACGACCTGTCGTTTTTTTATCCCATTAGAGAACGCCCAGTCGTCCATCACACCAACCCACAATGCACTGGGGTCAGACTGGGTCCACAGCAGGTGCAGTGCTCGGCGTGGGATGAAGACACTGATCTATAGGCAGTTGTGTGTTTTTCACCTTAATGGTTCAGGCTAGATTTGAGGGAAGATGAGTTGATCTTAGATTCTGTTCCTATGGGAAACATCTACCTGGAGCGCAGGTCTAAACATGAAAGGAAACACTGTTTTTCCTACATCCAAAGGAAATACTGTCACTTGCATACACAACGATACACCAAAGGGATTCAATTAAACGCAAAACACCAAAGAACAGGAAGAGAGGAAACGCATCATCATCAAACAGGAAACGGAGAACTATAAGAGTGCCTGGCGGCAACAGCCAGCCCTAGTTACCGTAACTGAGGGAAATGCAGAACAAAGAGACTAGACACCCGTGACTGTATTGTTGTCATGGTTTGACAAGGAAATTATACTACATCACTCGCTTTACACACACACACACACACACACACACACACACACACACACACACACACACACACACACACACACACACACACACCAAACTGCAACCCCATGGCAATTCGCTACATACACTTGTATTCTACGTAGAGTAGTTTTCATACTAATAGTTTAATAGTTTTAACTTTCTAAACAGAGCAACTTTCCCCTCTAGCGATGGACTGTGTGGTGTCACTATGTCACCACTGGCATCTGGCCTGGTGACTATCCTCATTCATAATGCAAACACTGACAGACAGGGTAGGGACAAATGAATAATGTACACCGATAGATACATTAATACTGGACACACATACACACACTCACATTAATAATGTAGATATTGTCTGGCTAATCAGCAGTTGATCAATGGCGTTGGGTTGACACACTAATTTCTATTACAGCTCTAACGGTGGACAGAAAGAGAGATGCGTAGACCAGCAAACCAACCTACCACATTTTTACAGCAAATGTTCAATAGACAGCACCAGAGCAATATAGGTGTATAACGCACCTTTCACGTGCTATCGGAAACGCGGAACATCCAAGTTAAAATTGTGTGTATAGAGCTTCCTATTGGTCGATTCTGATACTTCCCAAGTGGGAAACTAGGGCTAATTTTTTTGGGCCCCCATCCTCATCAAAGTTTCCCATCCCTGGTTTCTAAGAACGTCCTACTCCACAGTGCAGACGTTCTACTCACAGAAGAAATGGATCACAGATCAAAATGTTACACAGCGAGAGATAAACGAAGGAAACAAAACAATAAAAAGGACTAATCTAATCGATAAATACTTATTAAAAACTGCCCTTCTCTCCTCCCTCCCTTCCCTCCCTCTCTTCGTTACGCCCCCTCTTCAGTTTCAGATTCGTAATTAAACAGAAACGTGTGTGTGCGCTTGAAAAGAGACACACCTTGATGGTGTCAGCACATAAACAAATGATGAAACCCTGAGGGATGGTTTCAATTAGATCAGAAACACAGGGATATGCTCTGTCAAAACCCTCTCTGACGGCAAGAGCCATCACTTTACACACACACACACACGCGCGCGCGCACACGCAAACACACACACACACACACACAAACACACAAACACACACACAGCCTCGTCAGAGAGAGCAGGATCAAACTTTCATCAACACCTTCCAGTGTATTCTTGTACAGCATTCTTCCCTCGTCGGGGTCCCCTCAGACACACACACACACACCTTTCTCAAAGCCGATGCCTAGTCCTTCAATGAGGGGGAAACTATTTTCAAGCCCTTGATGTCCTTTCCCTCCATCCATCTCTCATTCCTTCCCACTCTCGCTCCCTCTATCCATCTCTCCCTCCTTCCCTCTCTAATGATAGAACTCAGACACTAGGACACAAACAACAAGTCCATACATTCCTGAGAAACAACAGAGAGACGGGGGGAGAGAGCGAGAGAGAGAGAGACAGAGAGAGAGAAAAAAAAGAGAGGGAGATGGAAAGAACGATAGAGCAAGAGAGAGAGAAACATGACTATAGAATGTGATGGAGAAGAAACTTTAGATGAAGGGTTTGGGTAAACTGTCATATCACTAGGGGTGAAATGCTGTTTTCCCTCACAGTGTTGTTCTTTTTCTGCGCATGACTTCTGGTAAACACACTTCATCCATAAACAACAACGAAAAAGCACTCGCTCGGTCAGATCTGTCATTTAAACGGTTTGTTCTGACAGACTTTAGTCAGAGTCAAGCCTTCCTTAGCTGTTCAAAAGGAGACTACTCTCTTTCACTCATCTTGTTGTTTCTATCTCTTCTCCCGTCTCAATGTGTTTTCCTCTCAGTTTGATTCAGGAGCAGAGTACTTCACGCTGCACGACGATGGTTATCTCCTCAAAAAAGAAACATTGACTTTTCTCATCCCCCTCTCCTCCCTTTTCGCTCTCTCTCTCTCTCTCTTCTGTCTGTCTATCCTCAGTCTCTTCTCACTATCCTCCCTCACACCTCACCCTATATTCTCATCTGTCCCCTCTTTGAATGAGTCAGTGAAAATATGACATCACCCCCTGGTTTGACGGACAGGTGGGCAGGAGACAAGTGTGGTGACATTCAATAGCCAATCCGTGTGAAGTGGCGGAACCACTGGGCTGTGAAGTCACGACACATTGGGTACACTTTTTAAAACCTGTGTTTGTCTGTCTAGAACTTCCTGAAAAGGGCAGGCTGGGAGTTTAGGTTGGAACATGAGGGGAGGAGAGAGATGAAGGCAGTAGACTGTATCACATGGAGGAGATGAAGAGAGAGGAGTGGGAGAGGAGAGGAGAGAAGAGAAGAGAAGAGAAGAGAAGAGAAGAGAAGAGAAGAGAAGAGAAGAGAAGGAAGGGAGGGAGGGAGGGATGGTATGTATGGAGAAAGAAGTGGAGCGAGGAGGGGGGAGATGTGAAGAGAGAGAGGACAAGTTTCAGGCCTGTTCACATTCAATACCTCAGAAAGTGATAGGAGGAGAAAGGGATGGGGAGAGGAGAGGTAGATAGAGATTGGGAGAGGAGAGGCAGAGAGGGAGTGGGGAGAGAGGGATGGGGAAAGGCAGAGAGGGATGAGGAGAGAACTACGAGAGGTGGCAAATGAGGATTTAGTGTTTTGTCACCTTTGTTTCTCAGAGAGAGGAGTTAGAATGAAATCGTGGAACTGTGGTTTAATTGGAGCTGTTCACAGTCTAATGTTTCTGGACAGGAAATCGTTGCCGAGGCGATTACAAAATGGCCTCCGAAAACAGTCAAGAGGGCTGCTGCCATCGCTCTCTTTAATATCTCTTCTCTCTCTGTCTTTATCGCTCTCTCTCTTTCTCTCTCTCTGATATAGTATAGTATGCAGTATGTATGCACATTCTGTACCTCAGAGGCCAAACTTTTCAAAGCTTCAGAAACACACACCTTAAACCCGCAGGTAGAACTGCAGGGAAAAGTTCCCGAAAAGGCCAGAAACAACCTCTCCCCGCAGATACACTTATCTCCCCCCCCCCCCACCTCTCCTTTCCTCCCTCTCCACCTCTCCTTTCCTCCCTCTCCACCCCTTCTACGCCGCTCAAAACTTCTCAAAGCTCTCTCACATCTCTCTCTCAAACATTTTCTCTCACTTTCTGTCTCTGCCAGCGTCTCCCCATCTGTTTGTGAAGGGATTGACAGAGATGAACCCGCTTGGGGGGAAAGCTGTGAACGTGTCAGAATGAAAAGAGAGATAGAATAGAGAGGAGAGAAAAGGCGGGAGTATTCTCATGAAAGATTTACTGTGTGTGTGTGTGTGTGTATGTGTGTGTGTGTGTGTGTGTGTGTGCGCGTGTGTAAAAGAGAAAGAGACAGGTGCAGAACCTCAATGTTAAACACACAGGACAAAGTGTAAGAAGTTCTACCTTTGAAGTCCTCTGATGTCCACACTGCTACGTGCTGCATCATTAAATCTCTCTTGAAACACCGTTTTGAAACGTACTATTTTAGACGCTCTCCTTTCTTCATTCCAGACTGACAGCTAGTTCACCCCTGGAATGCTCTCTGAGAGGAAGTCGGCTGAGGGGAAGTCGACAACCTACCTCTCAAGAGATGAGGCACATCAAACTGCAGTTGATTTTATTCCACACTCTCAGACGCATTATAACGTTACCTTTCCGTTTATATGCATGTTGTGTTTTAGAGTGTTATGGGAAGCAGTGGTGTTACTATAGCTTCGAAGAGACGCCGTATAGTTAGAGAAATGTGCAAGTCACTGTGCACCTGGACCCAGTCTCAGATAATCCAGCATGTCCACACATTATAATCTGCCTGCTATTCTCTCCCTCCTCTGCCTCATCGCATCTCCCTGTCCTCCTCTCTCCCTCTTAACAAAACAAAGTCACCCACCTGTGCTTCTATGCTCTATGCTTTAAGGGTAAATACTGAATGTTGCGCTATAAAGCCAGACAATGGCTGTGAGTCCATGTAACTAATAGTCCCATCATCTACAGTGCCTTAAATAGCCTGGTGCGCCCAACCGTGCAGTCTCTCTCTCTTTATCTCTCTCTTTATCTCTCTCTTTACATCCATGCAGTCTCGCTCTTCTTCTCTCCTCACTTAAAGAAGCGTTACACGTTGGATAAACATTGAGTTTATTATTTGTCACGCAAAGATGACTTTTTTTTTTCTCTCACTCTAATATGCCTCAGGTTTTAGGATTGTTGGAGCTATGTGGAATTACAGTTTGACTGCAGCTCAGCCAGGCTAAATTGAAGTTATGTGTAGTAGTGTACCAACAGGACAGCACTGCCTTATCGCCAAGGTGATTGACACCACGGTGGTAGAGATGTGACTGTGCAGGAGACCTTGGGATGCTCAGCCGAGTCCAGGACTCCGGAAACAGCATTTCTTAGCAACCGACAGTCTGCAGCAGAGGTGCGTGTGTGTGTCCCCGTGTGCCTATCTGTCTGGATATCTGTAAAATAGGGTGGGTAATCCCAAGAGAGAACAGGGGAAATAGTATTTTTTGGGATGGGGGATACCTAGTCAGTTGCACAACTGAATGCATTCAACCAAAATGTGTCTTCCACATTTTACCCAACTCCTCTGAATCAGAGTGGGGGGGTTGCCTTAATCAACATCCACGTCATTGGTGCCCAAAGAGCAATAGCTGTTGGGGGTTAACTGCCTTGCTCAAAGGCTGAACAGCAGATTTGTCCACCTTGTCAGCTCAGGGATTGGAACCAGCAACCTTTTGGTTACTGGACCAACGCTCTTAGCCACTAGGCTACCTGCCGCCTGCCGCCATGTTCTGACTGGATGTGACCAAACAGCCCTCTCTAGCTCTCAGGATATGGTAATATATTTATATATATTTAGTAAAGGTTTAATATCTCAAGTAAATAGTAAAGTCTTTATATGGCCAATTCCATTTTTAACGATTTTTCACTGAAAATGTATGCCGCCAAACAAAAATAATCTATTTTAACACTAAAGCAGCTCTGAATTAAAACATTTTTTTTATTTTTTTTTGTCATGCCCGCTTCCGTTCTTGACTTTTCCAAAATAAGTCTATATAGCACACTGTCAGTGTTAGAATCTTAATATCACAAACACAACTGCAGTTATAACCAGTTTTAGGAGGGCATGTCATTTTGTGAATGGTTTTCCCCCCATTGCCCATCCTTCTCCTGACAGCTGAATGTGCAGTGCTCAGCTGACAATCACCCCGATAGTAGTTTAGATTCCTCGGAACGGAGCAGAAACAAATTCCACACATATAACAACAGATTAAATAAATGAACTAAAATACGATGGCTGAGAAAGGGGATGAATGGGGGAGATGATGAGTGAGGGGAAGCGAACAATGTATAATTATGTAAATCACCAATTGTGAATTAAAAACGGGGTCGGTCGTTCTCTCTCAAAACAGTGTACCCTATATCAGTCCACTGAATCCTGTCTTATCAGTCTACTCTAGGCCAGTGGTTTCCATCCAGGGGTACTAGGACCCCCGGGGATACTTGGCCTATCCACCACAGATGAAGAGAAGAGAAGACTCATGAGATACTGGTCAGATGTACATGAGGGGGTATTTCAGGGGTACTCTGGACAGAGCAAAACTCAGTTGGTGGAACAGGAACCATAAAAAGGTTGGGAACCACTGGTCTAGGCTACCCAGGGTGAACGTAAGTAATTGTACATGCTGAACGGCTTTCAACATCGGGGAAAAGATCCACATCGGGCATTGGGTGGGTGAGTGTTGGAGACTGTGGTGATGAGGCTTGTGGAACCTTATTAAGTTGGGGAGAAATGTCACCATGGACAATTTCTTTGCATTACTGTCATTGGCCGGCACAATGAACAAAGTGAGTAGGGAAATCCCTCCGTCTGCGCAAAGGCACCTGCACAACGGTGCTGAAGAATAACAAGACGACAGGAAACAATAAAGAGAGAACTGGAGACTATTACACACTACAACCAAACAAAGGTACACTACATGACCAAAAGTATGTGGACACCTGCTCGTTGAACATCTCATTCCAAAATCATGGGCATTAATATGTAGTTGGTCCCCTCTTTGCTGCTATAACAGCCTCCACTCCTCTGGGAAGGCTTTCCACTAGATGTTGGAACATTGCTGCGGATACTTACTTCTATTCAACCACTAGATCATTAGTGAGAGTGGGCACTGATGTTGGGCGATCAGGCCTGGCTCGCAGTCTGCGTTCCAATTTATCCCAAAGGTGTTTGATGAGGTTAAGGTCAGGGCTCTTTGCAGGCCAGTCAAGTTATTCCTCACCGGGCCTCCCGGGTGGCGCAGTGGTCTAGGGCACTGCATCGCAGTGCTAACTGCGCCACCAGAGTCTCTGGGTTCGCGCCCAGGCTCTGTCGCAGCCGGCCGCGACCGGGAGGTCCGTGGGGCGACGCACAATTGGCATAGCGTCGTCCGGGGTAGGGAGGGTTTGGCCGGTAGGGATATCCTTGTCTCATCGCGCTCCAGCGACTCCTGTGGCGGATCGGGCGCAGTGCGCGCCAACCAAGGGGGCCAGGTACACGGTGTATCCTCCGACACATTGGTGCGGCTGGCTTCCGGGTTGGAGGCGCGCTGTGTTAAGAAGCAGTACGGCTGGTTGGGTTGTGCTTCGGAGTACGCATGGCTTTCGACCTTCGTCTCTCCCGAGCCCGTACGGGAGTTGTAGCGATGAGACAAGGTAGTAATTACTAGCGATTGGATACCACGAAAAAATTGGGGAGAAAATGGGATAAAAATTATATATATATATTCCTCATCGATCTCGACAAACCATTTCTGTATGGACCTTGCTTTGAGCACAGGGGCATTGTCCTGCTAAAACAGGAAAGGGCCTTCCCCAAACTGTTGCCACAAAGTTGGAAGCACAGAATCGTCTAGAATGGTATGCTGTAGCGTTAAGATTTTCCTTTACTGGAGCTAAGGGGCTTAGTCCGAACCATGACAAACAGCCCCAGACGATTATTCCTCCTCCACCAAACTTTACAGTTGGTCCTATGCATTCGGGCAGGTATTGTTCTCCTGGCATCCGCCAAACTCAGATTCATCCATCGGACTGCCAGATGGTGAAGTGTGATTCATCACTCCAGAGTACACGTTTCCACTGCTCCAGAGTCCAATGGCGGCGAGCTTTATACCACTCCAGCCGACGCTTGGCATTGCGCATGGTAGTCTTAGGCTTGTGCGCGACTGCTCGGCCATGGAAACCCATTTCAAGAAGCTCCCGACGAACAGTTATTGTGCGGACGTTGCTTCCAGAGGCTGTTTGGAACTCAGTAGTGAGTGTTACAACTGAAGACAGATGATTTTTACGCGCTACACGCTTCAGCAGTCCCGTTGTGTGAGCTTGTGTGGCCTACCATTTCGCGGCTGAGCCATTGTTGCTCCTAGACGTTTCTACTTCCCAAAAACAGCACTTACAGTTGACCAGGGCAGCTCTAGCAGGGCAGAAATTTGACGAACTGACTTGTTGGAATGGTAGCATCTTATGATAGTGCAGAATTAAATGTCAGTGAGGTATTCAGTAAGGCCATTCTACTGACAATGTCTGTCTATGGAGATTATACAGTATATAGTGCCGTGAAAAAGAATTTGTCCCCTTTCTGATTTTCTCTATTTTTGATACTGAATGTTATCAGATCTTCAACCAAAACCTTTATTAGATCAAGGGAACCTGAGTTGACAAAGAAACAAAATTGATACTTATTTTACATATTTAATGAGAAAAAATGTATGGAACACCCAATTCCCCTGTGTGAAAAAATGTATTGCCCCTTTACACTCAATAATTGTTTGTGCTATCTTTAGCTGCAATGACTGCAACTGAACGCTTCCTGTAGATGTTGATCAGTCTCTTACATCACTGTGGAGGAATGTTGGCCCTCTCTTGCATGCAGAACTGCTTTAACTCAGCAACATTTTGGGGTTTTCAAGCATGAACTGCTTGTTTCAAGTCCTGCAAGTCCACATCTCAATTGGGATTCAGTCTGGACTTTGACTAGGCATTCAAAATCTTCAAATGTGTTGCTTTTTAACCATTTTCATTTAGACTTGATCCTTGTGTGTTTTGGATCATTGTCTTGCTGCATCACACAGCTTCGCTTCAGCTTCAGCTCAAAAACGGGCGGCCTGACATTCTGTCGAATTTTCTGATACAGTGCAGAATTCAGGGTTCCTTCTATTAAGGCAAGATGTCTAGGTACTGAGGCAGAAAAGCATCCAGAAACTATCACACTACCACCACCATGCTTGACCGTTGGTATTAGGTTCTTACTGTGGAATGCAGAGTTTGGTTTTTGCCAAGAATAATGGGACCCATGTCGTTCCAAAAAGTTATACTTGAAAAAGGAAAAAGTTAAGACTCATCTGTCCATAGAACATTCTTCCAAGACTCTTGATGATCATCCAGCTGCTTTCAGGTGCTTTTTTGCAGTCAACTTTTTTGGATATAGTACTAGTCAAAAGTTTGGACACACCTACTCATTCAAGGGTTTTTCTTTATTTTACTATTTTCTACATTGTAGAATAATAGTGAAGACATCAAAACTATGAAATAACACATATGAAATCATGTAGTAACCCCAAAAGTGTTAAACAAATCAAAATATATTCTAGACTTTAGATTATTCAAAGTAGCCACACTTTGCCTTGATGACAGCTTTGCACACTCTTGGCATTCTCTCAACCAGCTTCACCTGGAATGCTTTTCCAACAGTTTTGAAGGAGTTCCCACATATGCTGAGCACTTGTTGGCTGCTTTTCCTTCACTCAGCGGTCCAACTCATCCCAAACCATCTCAATTGGGTTGAGGTCGGGGAATTCTGGAGGCCAGGACATCTGATGCAGCACTCAATCACTCTCCTTCTTGGTCAAATAGCCCTTACACAGCTTGGAGATGTGTTGGCTCCTTGTCCTGTTGAAAAACAAATGATAGTCCCACTAAGCCCAAACCAGATGGGATAGCGTATCGCTGCAGAATGCTGTGGTAGCCATGCTGATTAAGTGTGCCTTGAATTCTAAATAAATCACTGACAGTGTCACCAGCAAAGCACCCCCACACCATCACACCTCTTCCTCCATGCTTCACGGTGGGAACCACACATGCAAGATCTTCCGTCCACCTACTCTACGTCTCACAAAGACACAGCGGTTGGAACCAAAAATCTCAAATTTTGACTCATCAGACCAAAGGGCAGATTTACACCGGTCTAATGTCCATTGCTCATTTTCTTGGCCGAAGCAAATTTCTTCTTATTATTGATGTCCTTTAGTAGTGGTTTCTTCTTCAACCATGAAGGCCTGATTCACGCAGTCTCCTCTGAACAGTTGATGTTAAGATGTGTCTGTTACTTGAACTGTGTGAAGCATTTATTTGGGCTGCAATCTGATGTGCAGTAAATTCTAATTAACTTATCTTCTGCAGCAGAGGTAACTCTGGGGCTTCCTTTCTTGTGGCGGTCCTCATGAGAGACAGTTTAATTATAGTACTTGATGGTTATTGCGACTGCACTTGAAGAAACTTTAGAAGTTCTTGATTATCCCTATTGACTGACCTTCATGTCTTAAAGTAATGATTGACTGTCATTTCTCTTTACTTATTTGAGGTGTTCTTACCATAATATGGACTTGGTTTTTTACCAAATAGGGCTATCTTCTTTGTACCACCCCTACCTTGTCACAACACAACTCATTGGCGCAAACGCACTAAGAAGGAAAGAAATTCCCAAAATGTACTTTTAACAAGGCACACCTGTTAATTAAAATGCATTCCAGGTGACTACCTCATGAAGCTGGTTGAGAGAATGCCAAGAGAGTGCAAAGCTGTCATCAAGGCAAAGAGTGGCTACTTTGAAGAATCTCAAATATAAAATATATTTTTATTTGTTTCACACTATTTTGGTTACTACCTGATTCCATATGTGTTATTTCATCGTTTTGATGTCTTCACTATTATTCTAAAATATAGAAAAACCCTGGAATGAGTAGGTGTCCAAACTTTTGACTGGTACTGTATATATCTGGGAGACAGCAAAAAAAATGAAATGCTATTCTATTCTCTTCAATTTAAAAAGTATTGTGACGGCTTAATGTATCACTAAAAACGGTTTCACACTGTCCCTTGACAAAATCCTTCATAATATGTTTTCCAAATTCCTAGGCTAAGAAGATATGTTTGTGTAGAGTGGAAAAGTAGCTGTGCCAATGTACATGATCACTGCAGTGCAGTATACAGTAGAGATATACAGTGTACATCTTACAGTAGGGTAAGATTATGGCCATATCAATAATACATGGTATTTAAAGATTCATGTTATTGCTCATGGAAATGTTACCTCGTGCAATTCTGAGGTGATCTCTCTCTCTCCTACAGAGAAAACCAGAGAGAGCACAGAGAGAAAATGCTTCGGTAAGGGGGATGAGCTGGTGAAAATGTGGTGTTATGCTCTCTGCATAAGATGTTTAAGAATGACTGTACCTGAAAAGGGTATACATATATACATATATATATATATATATATATATATATATATTATCTACAGATTTTTCAATTCAATAAAAAATGAACATTTCAGCCTTTTCGATGATAGGCTCACTATGATATGCTGCATAGCAAATACCCTGTTATATAATGTCCTTACAATGCATTTCTTTGTGTGTGTGCCACTCCCAACTGACACATGTATTTGTTTTATTTAACCTTTCTTTAACTAGGTCAGTTAAGAGCAAATTCTTATTTACGAGGACGGTCTACCCCGGCCAAACCTGGACGACGCTGGGCCAATTGTGCGCCGCCCAATCACGGCCGGTTGTGATACAGCCTGGAATTGAACCAGGGTCTGTAGTGACGCCTCTAGCAGTGAGATGCAGTGCCTTAGACCACTGCGCCAAAAGGAGGCCAAAAGGAGCACGTTAAGAGCCAAGACCACAACCCCTACTCTAATGCAGGTGTAGGATGTTAATTTGAGCCCGTTTGCTACAGTAGGAAAATGATGGAAATTGTTTTGTAAGGGAAAATCAAGTCTGAATTTTCAAAGTGGAAATTACAAACTTCAGAAGCCTTTTAAAACCTCAAATACACACTACAAGTTTGACATGTCCTGCGTTGCATGAAAGTTCTCCTGCAAGAGGGTGATCGAATTATTTGTAGCATTCGACGACATGGTCCTAAAACTATCTGACCACAAATCAACCAGAAATCAATCCCTTTAAAGCTACTTACAGTCGGTCATAATGAGTTCTGAGACCTGTCTAATAGCACTTACAGCCTTACTCAGAGCACTTCGATCACACTTGACACTGTCGTGTGCACACTAATACCTTCATAATCAAGAGTACACAGAGCGCTTACATATGTATAGGGTTCTATTATAATAACACAGATCAGGTGGTACAGAGACCCAAACAGTCATTCACAGCATGTGTGCTGGCTCATTCAGAACGTACCATTGGTCAACACTTAACAAAATGATTTCACACCCGAGACACACACAGACACAGACACACACACCAGTGTCACGGTACTTAAAGAGCACTAGGAGACATCAACACCCTGCTAACACCATACTTAAATAGCCCATGGACACACTAAAAAAACACACGCTGCCCAGCACCTCTCTGTCAATTAGGATGACAGATGTGGCGTTACTTTCTCTGTGACAGACACTCTGCTGCCAATATAGAACCCAGAGAGAACTGCCAACCCACAGAAAAAGATATGTGTGTGTGTGTGTGTGTGTGTGTGTGTGTGTGTGTGTGTGTGTGTGTGTGTGTGTGTGTGTGTGTGCGTGTGTGTGTGTGTGTGTGTGTGTGTGTGTGTGTGTGTGTGCGTGCGCCCAAACCCCATCCTAACTTCCCCACAAAGCCCCCAGTGGACCATTCCACCCACACTACTGACACTGCTGGGGAGAAGGAGGGAGGAGGTAGAAAACGTGACAAGGAGGCAAGAGAGAAGAGGCAGAAAAACGTTGAGGAGGAATCAGAGACAAAGAGGGAGCAAGGGACATCAGAGAGAAAGAGGAGGAAAAGAGGGAGAGACTCCAGACAGAATGAGTAAAATAATTCATCTGAAGGCCATGTCCCTCTTTAATGCAGAAAATAAATTCTGAGTCCAGCACAAAGCAAAGGACACACACACACACACACACACACACACACACACACAGAGTGTGATTCAGGAGTGATACGTATCCCTATTGCCTGCTAGTGAGTGATAGTCTTCATCCCTCTCGCCATCCCTCTCTCCCTCCCTCTAGCCATCCCTCTCTCCCTCCCTCTCTCCCTCCCTCTCTCCCTCCCTCTCTCACTCCCTCTAGCCATCCCTCTCTCCTTCCCCTCTCTCCCTCGCTCTCGCCATCCCTCTCTACCTCCCTCTAGCCATCCCTCTAGCCAACCCTCTCTCCCTCCCCTCTCTCCTTCCCTCTAGCCATCCCTCTCTCCCTCCATCTAGCCATCCCTCTCTCCCTCCCTCTAGCCATCCCTCTCTCCCTCCCTCTAGCCATCCCTCTCTCCCTCCCTCTAGCCATCCCTCTCTCCCTCCCTCTAGCCATCCCTCTCTCCCTCCCTCTAGCCAACCCTCTCTCCCTCCCCTCTCTCCTTCCCTCTAGCCATCCCTCTCTCCCTCCCTCTAGCCATCCCTCTCTACCTCCCTCTAGCCATCCCTCTCTCCCTCCCTCTCGCCATCCCTCTCTCCCTCCCTCTAGCCATCCCTCTAGCCATCCCTCTCTCCCTCCCTCTAGCCATCCCTCTCTCCCTCCCTCTAGCCATCCCTCTCTCCCTCCCTCTAGCCATCCCTCTAGCCATCCCTCTCTCCCTCCCTCTAGCCATCCCTCTCTCCCTCCCTCTAGCCATCCCTCTCTCCCTCCCTCTAGCCATCCCTCTCTCCCTCCCTCTAGCCATCCCTCTCTCCCTCCCTCTAGCCATCCCTCTCTCCCTCCCTCTAGCCATCCCTCTCTCCCTCCCTCTAGCCATCCCTCTCTCCCTCCCTCTAGCCATCCCTCTCTCCCTCCCTCTAGCCATCCCTCTCTCCCTCCCTCTCTCCCTCCCTCTAGCCATCCCTCTCTCCCTCCCTCTAGCCATCCCTCTCTACCTCCCTCTAGCCATCCCTCTCTCCCTCCTTCTAGCCATCCCTCTCTCCCTCCCTCTAGCCATCCCTCTCTACCTCCCTCTAGCCATTCCTCCACGCTGGGAAGAATAACACAAGTATCCCCACTAGGGCTGCGGTGGTCAAGAAAAAGGTCATTCGTAGCCTGCACTCGAATAGTGAATGGAGGTTACCTTCAGTTAGGTTTTTAATATGCCACTGTTTGGAAAGCGTATTCATGTGCTTCATATTTAGAATTGAGCAATAAACATAGCAGCAGGAGTAAGCTGGGATCCTCTTTTATTATATAATGGCCAGTCAATACTCTGTTTTCACACGTGCTTCCGCAAGAACTGAAATAAATTGAAATAAATTTGCCAAAGTTATAGAATCACTGCTGTCTGTTCAGTAAGAAATTAAATCAGTCAGAGTAGCCTACTACACCAAGAGACGGGCTATCGTTTACCCACAGAAGATCAATAGCATCTTTAAAACAATTGCCTAGATGTGGATTGTGTGTAGCCCAATAACAAGACACAGCCTACAGTCAGGAACGCACAGCATCTCTGTCAGTGAACAGCATGCAGACAAAACAGGCCTTTCGCAATATTTCAAATAAAATCACATGAAAAACACCGGTTGGAAATCAAATGTCTCCTGCTGTAAAGAGGAGAGTCTAATCCGTATGCTGTAGGCTACCAAAACATATAAATATTGTTTTACAAAGTATAACAAGAGAGAGATAGGCTTCTGGCACGAGCGCATGGGCCATCACCAGTGAGTGAGCTGCTCATCATTTGGGTGAGTCAGTGAAACTGGAAAGCATTTTTAGGATGATCATTTCCTCCTGATATTTTAGCCTACAATATGTGTCTCCACACGCCTAGGCTATTGATGGATTCAAGTCAAGGTTGTTTTTATTGATCTCAGTTCGTCAGTGTCAAAGTAGCCTTTCATTTTGATCATTTGTGAGGTATAAAAAAAGATTCTGCCAAAGTCTCCAGTCCATGTAAAATTACATAGAATTGCATTTATAAAAGGAACACTTTTTAAAAGGAACACACATTTATAAAAGGAACACTTAGGGAGACAGTAAATACACAATAGTAAATAATATGCGTGAAATGAGAACGGGCCATTATCATGCACCTGTAGGAACAGGGGAAGAGAGAAAAAAAGACATGTCATCCACATGCACTTAAATAGAGAACGGAGGACGCTTTTCCCCACGGTTCATTTTCATGCCAGCCAGGTAGGCTACTCCGGTTGTAAAGCGAAGCGATGTGCTTAACATATGGAAAAGATCATAAATACAGTAGGCCTAGCCTATAGAAAGCTGACGGGATCCTCCTCCTTTTCATAGAGGCATAGCAATAGCTGATAGAACTGCTGCTCAACAGGAAAACGTATATTATTACATGCATCAACCAGCTATGAGGACCTGGCTGTCACTGCGCAACAGGCGATCCTATTCTGCTCAAACTCTGACTGCCAGCGCTCTCATGAAGTGTTTGGTTTGATTTTTCGATTGCATTTTCAACGGCGTCAGAGTGATTCCAGAGGATAGAGTGCTGAGTACCAGCCATTAGCAACTGGCCGTTAGTAAGTTTGTCCGGTTACTATTGACCATCAGCGGCATCAGAACACCGCTTTGGAGGAGCCTAGTGACCGTGACTCAACAGTCACATGGAATTTGACTGTCACTGTAACAGCCCTAATCCCCACACCAAACACACATGCACACACACACACAGTGGATCACAGGTGTACGGTTCAGTCCACCATGTCATATCTCTCTTGTCAGAAATAAATAACATGTTCACTAGAAGGGACACATACATACTGTAACACATGTTCGGACAGACACCGACAAACACCTGGCTACTACGTGAGAGAGGTGAGGTGGGGCGAGACAGAAGGACTCCAGGCGGTGTGTGTGTGAGCCGGGGTCTGTCAAGCAGACAAGCAGAGGCCAGACAGTATTTCAATTCCTTGTTGTATCTCATTAATTAAGCATTGACCACAAGCGCTCCCGTCTCCTGTCCTCCACCCCTCTCTCTCCCTCCCTCTCTCCCTCTCTCCCTCCTGCTTCGTCTCTTGCTTGCGCTCTCTCTCTCGCTGGCTCTCCTCTCTCCCGCTCTCCTGTCCTCTCCCTTTCTCACCCGCTCCCTCTAATGACTATCTCGACAGCCACGAGAGAATTCCTTTATTGTCATTCATCACAGTAGCTATTTAGGGACCCCATCAATATCCCTTAGACACACACACACACACACACACACACACACACACACACACACACACACACACACACACACACACACACACACACACACACACACACACACACACACACACACACACACACACACACACACACACACACACACACACACACTGACAAACGCTGCATCTGAGGTAATCCACTTGGCAGAGGTAAATGCCAGAAAAACAAACTATTTGTCATCAGCAGGGACGTGATAGGGTTAACGAGAGAGGCTGTGACACTCTCCTCTTTATCTGTCTCCCTATCTCGATGATTAATCTAGGGGTTAAAAATGTATCTGAGAGAGAGAGAGAGAGAGAGAGAGAGAGAGAGAGAGAGAGAGAGAGAGAGAGAGAGAGAGAGAGAGAGAGAGAGAGAGAGAGAGAGAGAGAGAGAGAGAGAGAGAGAGAATAAACATTTTGGGGAGAAAAAAGGCACGAGAAAGAGAATGCCAAAATCAGCATGATTAATAGAGGGTTGTGATTATCAGCAGAGAGGATCTGGCTTAATGGCACGAAACAGAGCAAAGCACGACACAAAGGTCAACAGAGTCACACTACCCTACTCTACGCACACACACACACACACACAGAGACAGACAGACAGGCAGGCACGCATAACGAACACAACGCACGTATCCACACACAAAGAAAGATGTGAAAGTGAAGCTAATGAGCATAGGAAGATGATCAAGATCAAAAGACTCCTCCTTGACCTTGCCTCTTGATGATGTCATTAAGACAGGAATGTACAACCAAAGCCCATGAAGGCAATAATAACTGCTCTTTTGTTATCGCTTTGGTGCAATTTTCACAAGTATGATGGCAGCATTTGCGCAAAAAGTGAAAGCGCGAACCACTGCTTTTAACCACGGCAAGGCGACTGGAAACATGACCGAATACAAACAGTGTAGCTATTCCCTCCGCAAGGCAATCAAACAAGCTAAGCGTCAGTATAGAGACAAAGTAGAGTCGCAATTCAACGGCTCAGACACGAGACGTATGTGGCAGGGTCTACAGACAATCATGGAATATAAAAAGAAAACCTGCCCTATCGCGGACCAGGATGTCTTGCTCCCAGACAGACTAAATAACTTTTTTGCTCGCTTTGAGGACAATACAGTGCCACTGACACGGCCCGCTACCAAAACCTGTGGGCTCTCCTTCTCTGTGGCCAACGTGAGTAATACATTTAAACGTGTTAACCCTCGCAAGGCTGCCGGCCCAGATGGCATCCCTAGCCGCGTCCTCAGAGCTGGCTGATGTGTTTACGGACATATTCAATCAATCCCTATCCCAGTCTGCTGTTCCCACATGCTTCAAGATGGCCACCATTGTTCCTGTTCCCAAGAAAGCTAAGGTAACTGAGCTAAACGACTATCGCCCCATAGCACTCATAACACTCACTTCTGTCATCATGAAGTTGATTTTACAATTTCACTATTCTTAGTACAAAACTCAAAACAGATCATCAAAAAGGCACTTGTTTCAAAATGCTAAGTACATTTTCAGTTGACTAAGTACAGCAAACAAAATCATATAGTTACTTTTTCACCAAACTTAATCAGTGTTTCATCTAGAAATACATGTTTCACATTGCAATACATGTTCATATAAAACTGCTTTTAAATATACATGTAGGGAACACTTTATTTGACACCCATGACAGGTCATAACCATGTCATAATATGTTATAACAGCTGACATAACCTGTCATAACCTGTCATAATATGGTCATAATAATATCACAACCCATATTTACACCTGTTGTGACATATATTGTATTATTTTATGGCTGGTTATGACACCTACATAAGTGTGTCGTAACATTTATTGAAATGTGTTTTCCCCTGTTTGAAAGTTTGTTTCTTAAGTCCTTTGTTGTTGTTGTAATGAATTATTTACAGAAAAGACACTTTATGACACTGTCATGAAGCATTATGACCATCCTGTGTCATTTTACTTGGATTAAGAAACTACACTTTATGACACTGTCATGAAGCATTATGACCATCCTGTGTCATTTTACTTGGATTAAGAAACTACACTTTATGACACTGTCATGAAGCATTATGACCATCACACTGCTTTACCAAAATTGGCCAATACAGTACTGTGGTACCATAATATATTCCATATCAGATACTTTTATCCAAAGTCACAACAGTCCACACATTTTGGTATGTGATCCCAGCAGTTTTTTTATTTGTTTTATTTCACCTTTATTTAACCAGGTAGGAGGCTAGTTGAGAACAAGTTCTCATTTGCAACTGCGACCTGGCCAAGATAAAGCATAGCAGTGTAAACAGACAACAACACAGAGTTACACATGGAGTAAACAATAAACAAGTCAATAACATGGTAGGAAAAAAAGAGAATCTATATACAATGTGTGCAAAAGGCATGAGGTAGGCAATAAATCGAATAATTACAATTTAGCAGATTAACACTGGAGTGATAAATCATCAGATGATCATGTGCAAGAAGAGATACTGGTGTGCAAAAGAGCAGAAAAGTAAATAAATAAAAGCAGTATGGGGGTGAGGTAGGTAAATTGGGTGGGTAGTTTACAGATGGACTATGTACAGCTGCAGCGATCGGTTAGCTGCTCGGATAGCAGATTTTTAAAGTTGTTGAGGGAGATAAAAGTCTCCAACTTCAGAGATTTTTGCAATTCGTTCCAGTCGCAGGCAGCAAAGAACTGGAAGGAAAGGCGTGGGAATCGAACCCCCAACTCTGGTATTGCTAGTGCCATATATGAACTGAGCCACGTACAGGATACATAAGTACAATACATAAGTACAATATAATATTGTAAAATACAATATGATTAAAATACAGGTGGAAGATATATGATTGCCATCCCCATGAGCGTGCCACTCTGAGGCATGCAATGATTTTTATTATAATTCTTTGGTATTTTACCCCCTTTTTCTTCCCAATTTTGTGATATCCAATTACGATCTTGTCTCATCGCTGGAACTCGGGAGAGGCAAAGGTCGAGTCATGCGTCCTCCGAAACATGTTCCGCCAAACCATGCTTCTTAACACCTGCCCGCTTAACCCGGGAAGCACTAATGTGCCAGAGGAAATACAGTTTAACTGACGACCGAAGTCAGCCTGTAGGCACCCAGCCAACCACAAGGAGTCACTAGAGCACGATGAGCCTGGGATCGGACCCGGGTCTGTAGTGACGCCTCAAGCACTGCAGTGCAGTGCCTTAGACCACTGTGGCACTTGGGAGACGGGCATGCAATGACTTTAATTCAGACCTGAATTCGCCATGCCAAATGTTTTATCCACGGGTTCATGAACTATTAAGATATTGAGTGTGATTTTGATGAGACGAGCGCCTTGAGGCAAACTAGTGCCTGCTAAACACGATGTTTCTTTCATTTGATTACATTGTGAAAGATGTCTTCAATGATCACACCTTTGATCATACATGGAGATAGAAATGATGGACGTAATATTCAGTCAATTTGAATGGGTAGCACAAGTGTATTGCCTTAATGTGAAAACAGTGTAATGTACTGTAATTTACAGTAGTGTAGCATGCTACATTGAAATGTACCTTACGTGTTTTGCTATTGGATTAAATAATTGTTAAAATAAGATTGTTAAAATAAGATGATATAATGATGTTGTGTTTTGGTGATTAAACCAATGTACTCATTGTATTGCACAGTAAACCGTTGCATCAATGGTTGTGTGGTGAAAGATGTCAATGAACAAAATGAATGCACCAATGAAAGCTTTTGAATGTATGACTGACTGCGTTACGAGTGGTACCACTTTGGAGAATTCACCACATACTTGTGAAAATAGTACCAAAGCCATAAACAAACGAACAATCATATTACCAGGTGAGCGGAATGGCTACAAGAGAGAAGCCGATTGGCTCGTCTGTGGAAGACTTACAGGAGAGACTTACGGCGGAGACAGTGGGGGAGAAAGAACCAGAGGGTCTATCTTTTTATTAGGTCTATTAAAATACCTTTCAACTGGAGGCAGAGAGAGAGATGTTCAACTTGGCTCAGGGGTGGTAGACACAGGGGTGGTAGACACAGGGCTGGTAGACACAGGGGTGCGTGTGTTTTTTTTTGGGGGGGGGGGGGACTACATCTTCCATTGTCTAGTCTGGTCTGAAGGAGCATGCACTTAGCTCATGCCTCAAACTCCACTTGGCTGCTGGCTGTGTCTACCGATCCACACACACACACACGCACACACACACGTCTGAATTGAGTTCTATACACCTCAATCTGCCCCACCTGCCAATACAAAAGAGAGGCCCTGCTCTCCTCTTTTCTTCCTCTCCCCTTCACTCCATTCAGGGTGGCCAAGCCAGTATTCAGGCAGTGAGCAGGCTATTATGCAGACTAAATAAGGCAGAGTTGGCTATGCTCTGTTCTTATAACAGGAGAGGAGATGAGAGGAGAGGGGGATCCTCACAAAGACCTCAGGGACCCTCAACTGCCAGAGAAGAATCAACTCTGATTTCCGTTCAACACAACTTTTGCCAGAATTTTTATACATTTCCCTGGTCTATTGACCTGGCATATGACCACAGTCTGGGATGGGAATGGAACCAAGCTAGGATGGGAATATCTTGTCACGTCTATGACCACTGAATGTAAATACAATCCTCAACAAAGTCTGACTGAGTTAAGCACATCTCTTGATGTCTACAGAGAGCTCTCCGACCAAGCCAGAGTTCTACAGTGCAGTGGAACATATGCAGTGTGCTAGAAGCATTACACAGGCTAAAAAACAGCACACTTGCTGAGAACCATAGATTGTTTGTGGATATTAATACTTTACTAATCTCTCTCTCTCTCTCTCTCTCTCTCTCTCTCATACACAGAAAGTTGCAGTAAACAGTCTGTGAGTTGCCATGACAACGGGATGCCGCCGGACAGAATGTTTACACACCGGAGAACTCCTCCGTTCCTTTTCATTTCCTCCATGTTACCAATCCCGTTTCTATGGTGACTGTTGAAGTGGGGTCTACGTGTGTGTTTGGGTAGCGTGAGCTAGCTGTGTGTTGACGTTATAGTACTGTACACATATGGCTATGATTAGAAACGTACTTGCCACACACACACACACACACACACACACACACACACACACACACACACACACACACACACACACACACACACACACACACACACACACACACACACATATATGCATGTGCAAACACACACACATTTCAGCAGTGCATTTATCAAGATTTCCTACCATCAAACTCTTAAACAAGTCAAAAGGCTGTAGGTTTGCACTCTCAGGGTATACATAGTTGCTTTTTACTTAGTTGTTTATCTTAGGTGTTTATCAAACTCTGTCAGAAGCATCCCTCTGTCAGATAGACGACAGGCTGTCTAGGATGAGATATGTCGTCTAGGAGTCTGTCAGTCAGAAAGATGAGGGCATTCGGGACCTGTATTCCACAATATTGACCATATCTGGTGTGAAGAGAATCTTGTCAATATCTGACCTTAGACCAGGTTCCCACAGGAGATTAGCAGTTGGTCCACAGTCAGAATTGGAGTACTGTTTTATAAAAGACACTCATTATCCTATTCAATTGGGGATGAGACCTGTAGCTGGATCTACAAAACAGATGGCATCGGCATATAGACTCATCTCAATATTAGACCAAATTTGAAGTCTGAAAATGTCTGACAAGCTTTGGATTTTGATACTGGAATGCTACTTTACTGTATGTGTATCGAGAGCATTGGTTAGTCCTAGTACTGGAAATGATAAGTGATATTGTTATGCATTTCTACACTGTTTCTCTATCTCCCCAAATTATTGGCTACAGCAGTCAGCTTATTACTCTGCCAGTCTGCCAAACAGTACACATACACACACACACACACACACACACACACACACACACACACACACACACACACACACACACACACACACACACACACACACACACACACACACACACACACACACACACACACACACACCCACAAACCTAATCCCCAAACAGCCCCTTAAGGGCAGTGTGGCAGGAAAAGTCTGCCAGCTAGCCCCTGTAACGAGGGAAAGATGGAGGGAGCCAGGGGAAAAACAGATGGATGGAAGAAAAGAGGGAATGGAGAGAGCGAGGAAAAGAAAAAGGCTATGGAAGAAAACCTAACAATGGATCAACAAACAGGAAGGGAACCCCAACAGCACAGGCTTGTTCAACAACACAGGGAGAGCTGAAGGGAGAGAGATGGGGAGGGGGAGAAACATGCAAAGCTCTGCCGTCCCCTCGGCTCTAGATCAGAACAATTTGTCCTCACATTTCCCAAAATCAAATTCAATCTACAATCCCTCAGAGATGCTGGACAAGGATATAAATTGAAACTGAGAGATATAGAGATATACACAGCTAAGAACTCAAAGAAGAATCCAGTCACATTTACACAAAGAGAGCTGTGAGTCCCTGAAAAGTCTACTGACTAGTTCTACTGAATCACTCTAGGTCACGTGTCAAACTCCACGGAGTGCCGAGCTTTCCCTCCTCCCCTTTTACGGTCACTAATTAGTAAGGAACTCCCCTCACCTGGTTGTCTAGGTTTTAATTGAAAGGAAAAAACAAAAACCAGCAGACACTAGGCCCTCCGTGGAATTAGTTTTACACCTGCTCTAGGTAGAACAACATCCACTAGTGTTAAGGAATACAATATGTCTCCCTCTTGTGGCCTACTGCAGCATTACCATTGGTGTTAAAGGGTTAACTTTAACTGTGGATGGATGGACCAACTGTGCCTGACACTAGTGAATCAATAGTGCACAGCGATGAGGATACATGCTGTTCAATAGCAGAAACCTCATTAGTAGCAGCATTGCTTATAGTTAACGAGTTAATAACAGTACTGGTGCATTCTAATGGCTGTAGTGTGGTGTTGGCTAAGAGTGAGTCACTTAATTAGTGATTGGAGCTATTGGCTAAAGAGAGGTATCTTGATGCTAATAATCAGTGGCAGTGCAGCTGGGGAGTGGGGGGGGGGGGGGGGGGGGGGGGGGGGGCTATAAATCATGGCTATTGGCTAAAGAGAAATAACAGTATTAAGGGATCCATCACATTAGCTCCTGGAGCCTGTGGCTTAGCGGCTAACAACAGTGCTAGCAGAATGCTAATGGATATGGAGTAAGAAAGCTAGCACCTCTGCCTGCTACGTCAGCAACCAAGCTAACAGAAAAAACAAGATGGCGACCTCTCTCTTCACTCAGCCCATGTCATGTCTTTGGAGACTGACTGTCAAAGACTCCAGTCACCCAAGTTATAGACTGTTCTCTCTGCTACCGCACGGCAAGCGGTACCGGAGCACCAAGTCTAGGTCCAAAAGGCTCCTTAACAGCTTCTACCCCCAAGCCATAAGACTGCTGAACGTTTAATCAAATGGCCTCCCGGACTATTTACATTGACATAGTGTCAACCCCCCCCCCCCCCCCCCTTTGTTTTTACACTGCTGCTACTCGCTGTTTATTATTTATGCATAGTCACTTCACCCCTACCTACATGTACAAATTACCTCGACTAGCCTGTACCCCCACACATTGACTCGGTACCAGTGCCCCCTGCATATTGCCTCGGTATTGTTATTTTATTGTGTTACTTTTTATTAAATGTTTCACTTTTGCTTATTTAGTAAATATATTCGTAACTCTATTTCTTGAACTGCATTGTTGGTTATGGGCTTGTAAGTAAGCATTTTACGGTAAGGTTGTATTCGACGCGTATGACAAATAAAATGTGATTTGATTTTGATTTGAGTGGTCCACGTTATAAGCGGGTCCATTTAAGACAGAGTGTTCCTTAAATTCTTAGTTCCTTAATTTAAGTGGTGCACTAACCCTGTTAAAACTGTTTTGGATTCGCATCAACAGGGAACATTCAGAGCTCTTCACTCACCCAGATCACACTAGTGACCTAACGAGACTCTTCATGGGTGAGACAGGGTGTGAAGGGAACTGATGGTCGCTTTGTTAAACTGCAGAGTGATAATACTATGAAAAAGTGAAGACTAGCAGTCTCTGAAGATTCTTTCATGTATGACTGCAGTGCTCTGGTGCAGTAAGGCACTCTGGTGAGGTACTGTGACCAGTTGTAGCTGGACCCATAGCCGGTGATCGGTCTCAGTTGTATTGAGATGTTTGTTGACTGTTCGTTCTGGAATACATCCGATCGATCCGAGGTCTCTTGTCTAAATGTCACACGGAACCCTTCAGGAGATGTGGGCCTAGACTGGTTCAGCTAACACAACATGACTCAACCACTGGGACCAACACACATGTCCACGCTTCACCAAAATACACACAGGAGCTCACAACTACACAGATTCATATGCAAAACACACAAACAAAACAAACATGTTCAAAAGTTGTTCTTGTACTTTTAGGTGGAATGACACACACACACACACACACACACACACACACACACACACACACACACACACACACACACACACACACACACACACACACACACACACACACACACACACACACACACACACACACACACACACACACACACACACACACACACACACACATTTGCATTAGAGCCAGTATTCTCATTAGAGTAGAAGGGATTGAACCATTATCCACTAGGACTATCCTCCAATCCTGCTCTCTTTATCGATATATCCCTACTGTATTGCTTTTTCTCCCTTTCTCTCATTAAGAAGCAGTACACTTAATCCCTCGCTCCCTTCTTCCTTGCTCTCTCTTCCTATCTCCTCTCTCTTTATGCCTTTTGGTCTACCCCTCTCTCCCCATCTCCCTCTATAGCTGTCTTTCTCTTTCTGCATCTCATCCTCTCTCTTTCTCTCATTAACAAGAAGAAAAATCATTTTCTCCCTCCCTCTCTCCCTCCTTTCCTCTCTCCCTCAGTGTGGGTCAAAAGAGAGAGAGAGAATTAGAGTGGAGAAAACAATCTCCTTCGAGACAGGCCATCGATCCCCACACACACAAGCACACAGGCACACGGGCACACACACACACACACACACGGGCACACGGGCACACACACACACATACACACACACACACACGGGCACACGGGCACACACACACACAGATCTTATGATAAACATATTTCAATAGCAGAAGACTGTACTAGTCAGTCAAACATGTATGGCCATACTACATATTCATTAAACAGTATATTCATTTTCATTATATATTCATTATGGTCAAACAATATGGTGCTGGTCAAACACCATGGTGCTGGTCAAACAATATGGTGCTGGTCAAACACCATGGTGCTGGTCAAACAATATGGTGCTGGTCAAACAATATGGTGCTGGTCAAACACCATGGTGCTGGTCAAACAATATGGTGCTGGTCAAACACCATGGTCAACATAAAAAAGCCAGAGGTCTGGTTGATTGTGTATAGCTTATATGTTCTAAAGTGGATCGTTAGCGAGTGAACTTCAGTGAGTACTGTAAAGATTGCACAAAAGAAGGAAAAGGAGAGCAACATCATTGCCGTGGATGAAACAACAGTTTAGTTTGACGTAGTCCGCTCAAAGAGCAACAAGATCTCACAGTCTCACTTCAGTAGTCGATGTTTGTCCGGGGTGAAGTGAAAGTAGGTGAGGGTTAAGGTTGTTATAACAGAAAAACGTGACGGTTAAGTTGCCCCTGGTGGACAGTATTGAAGGCATCTCCGACATCCTGGAGACCTGGACAAACGTTGAATAGTGAAGTCTATCTGTGTGAACGCATTCCTGTGTCAAACTACAGGGGATACAAGGTGCAATGAGGCGCAAGTAGTGAGAGAACGTTGCCGAAGCGTGAAATCGGGGGTGATAGGCAGCCTAGTCTTTGCAAGTCTGATCTGCGATGGATTTGTTATTATAATGTTTATACTGGTCATACTGATCACAAAAAACAATGTGGTAGCCTTGTCAACATTTTACTGAGCAGAATCTATGTGCATTAAGAAAATAGACGCCTGGCTCAAATAGGCTGAGTTTACACAGGCAGTCCAATTCTGATATTTTGCCCAATTATTGGCAATAAATCTAATATGAATAGTCAAAAGACCAATTAGAGGCAGAAATATCAGAATTGGGCTGCCTGTGTAAATGCAGCCATAGAAGCCTGTGTCTAATAAGCAGCGGTTGTGTTCAGTGATTGAAGCAAATAAACACCCGGGCTATTCATTTAACTTCTGCGGTATGTGTAGTTTTGCATCTCCCCTTTATATGCCCATGCATCCTTTCTTGAGTGAAGAAAATGTAGAGGCAACTTCCCTGGATACTGACAACCTCATGTCCATCCCTCTTTCTCTCTCACACATACAGTACAGTACACACCGTGATGTGTGTGTGGATTGGTCCCTGTTCCAATGCGTGCCAGGGATAAAGCAATGCGCCAGGGTCATATTTACCGGGATGAAACGTGCTTAGTCGGAAAGAACTCCGGCTTTGCCAGCCTAGCCTTTTGTTTCCAGGACTAAAACGCCAGATTCCAAAAATCCGTCTCTTTCCGAGGTGAATCGCAAATTCCCAATTAACACAGGATTCTCACAAAGCATGGGATTTACTGAGGGGTAACTCGGAAACTCAGACAACATGGGGGTTTTCCATAAAGGTGGAGTTAGGTAAGCTTTTGCTGTGGAGGTGGCTTTAGAGCATTTGTACACTCTTAGAAAAAAAGGTTCTATCTAGAACCTAAAATGGTGCTTGAATACCCCTGTTTGGTTACAGGTAGAACCATTTTGGTTCCAGGTTGGAACCTTTTGGTTCTAGGTAGAACCCTTTTGGATTCTATGAAGGACCCTTTCCACAGAGGGTTCTAAATTAAACACAAAAGGGTTCTAGGTGGAACCCAAACGGGTTCTCCCATGGGGACAGCCGAAGAATCCTTTCGGAACCCTTTTTTCTAAGAGTGTATGCCGGTTGTTCCATTTACTGGTTGTTCTGATACACAACTGAAAACAAAACTTAACATATTTTTATGCACTTGCTATACTCCACACTCTTAGAAGTGTTACGTAATGTTACGTCAGAGGTTATACATTTAACCTGCTAAATCGTTTTTTATACTTGTATTCGATTATTAGTAAACAAATACAAACTTTGAATCCAGTACTAGTCTACTAGTGCCCATCTTTACTATATACACATACTGTACTCATCTTTATCTATATATCTCTCCTAAGGGATCTCTATCCATAGAATTTAATAGGATCTCTGTGTCTGTATCTTTTCATGTCTCAATTTGTTTCAATCTATATCCCTTCCTCTGTTTCAATCTGTTTATCTCTCTCTCCATCATCCTCTCTGCAGAATGTCTCAGAGAGTCATAGGACTTTCTCACACTCAGTCATCCAATACAATCAACCGCAATCAGAGGAACCATCCAATACCAGTCAAAGAACACACACAAAGCGAATCTCTCTCTCTCTCTCTCTCTCTCTCATCTCTCTCTCTCTCCTCTCTCTCTCTCTCCTCTCTCTCTCTCCTCTCTCTCTCTCATCTCTCTCTCTTCCTCCTCTCTCTCTCTCTCTCTCTCTCTCTCTCTCTCTCTCTCTCTCTCTCTCTCTCTCTCTCTCTCTCTCTCTCTCTCTCTCTCTCTCTCTCTCTACCACCCTCATCTCTCTCTCTCTCTCTCTCTCTCTCTCTCACAGAGAAACAACAACTCTCTCTCTCTCACAGAGAAACAACACTCTCTCTCTCTCCTCTCCTCTCTCTCTCTCTCTCTCTCTCTCTCTCTCTCTCTCTCTCTCTCTCTCTCTCTCTCTCTCCATCTCTCTCTCTCCTCTCTCTCTCTTCTCTCTCTCTCTCTCTCTCTCTTCTCTCTCTCTCTCTCTCTCTCTCTCTCTCTCTACCACCCTCATCTCTCTCTCTCTCTCTCTCTCTCTCTCTCACAGAGAAACAACAACTCTCTCTCTCTCACAGAGAAACAACAACTCTCTCTCTCTCTCACAGAGAAACAACAACTCTCTCTCTCACAGAGAAACAACAACTCTCTCTCTCTCTCACAGAGAAACAACAACTCTCTCTCTCTCACAGAGAAACAACAACTCTCTCTCTCTCTCACAGAGAAACAACAACTCTCTCTCTCTCTCACAGAGAAACAACAACTCTCTCTCTCTCTCTCACAGAGAAACAACAACTCTCTCTCTCTCTCACAGAGAAACAACAACTCTCTCTCTCTCTCACAGAGAAACAACAACTCTCTCTCTCTCTAACAGAGAAACAACAACTCTCTCTCTCTCTCACAGAGAAACAACAACTCTCTCTCTCTCTCACAGAGAAACAACAACTCTCTCTCTCTCTCACAGAGAAACAACAACTCTCTCTCTCTCTCACAGAGAAACAAAACTCTCTCTCTCTCTCTCACAGAGAAACAACAACTCTCTCTCTCTCTCACAGAGAAACAACAACTCTCTCTCTCTCTCACAGAGAAACAACAACTCTCTCTCTCTCTCACAGAGAAACAACAACTCTCTCTCTCTCTCACAGAGAAACAACAACTCTCTCTCTCTCTCACAGAGAAACAACAACTCTCTCTCTCTCTCTCACAGAGAAACAACAACTCTCTCTCTCTCTCACAGAGAAACAACAACTCTCTCTCTCTCTCACAGAGAACAACAACTCTCTCTCTCTCTCACAGAGAAACAACAACTCTCTCTCTCTCTCACAGAGAAACAACAACTCTCTCTCTCTAACAGAGAAACAACAACTCTCTCTCTCTCTCTCACAGAGAAACAACAACTCTCTCTCTCTCTCTCACAGAGAAACAACAACTCTCTCTCTCTCTCTCTCACAGAGAAACAAAAACTCATTATTTCTCTCGCTCAGAGAAACCCACACACGAAATTAAACTACCCACCGATCAATAACAACCCAGATCAAGTCAAGTTAAAGAGAGATGTTTGTCATTGAGGGGTAAAATGAGGCTGTATGTCCTGGAATGTTGATGGGTAGTCTGAGATGGAATAGATGACTGTTTAAATATCTTGCTCTGCAATGATTAAAGCAACCGAAGCAAATCGCGCCACATCATCTCAGACCCAATCACACAGAGAATGTCCCCAACAACCACAACAAGAGTGTTGGGTCATAGAGGCATGCACACATAGATCGATGCATACATACACACATAAACACAAAACATACAAACACACACATAAACATACACACACACTCAGGAAAAAAATCCTTATCGCAGCTTAGCACTGGAGGACTAGAAAAGTAATCTGAAACTCACAGAGAGAGAGAGAGAGAGAGAGAGAGAGAGAGATGGCCCGGGGCTCTCTTAGCTCTCCTATCCAAGTTAGCTAATGCAGGATTCATATCTGCAGTATCTCTGGTTTCATCCCTATAGCCCCCAGCACTGTGGAGAGTGAAAGAGACTGAAACTTAGCAAACAGCTCCCTCATATAAACACAATTTTGTCAAAATAACATTGTGAGGGACAGCTAAACGTCAGGCAGTCAACCAGAAACACATTTTGGGCCAGAATAATGGTTCAAATGACATAACAGTGATCAATACAAGATGTGTATGGGAATATGGGAAGATGGGAGTAAAAGAAACATCTTAATAGATTATACAACTGTACAGGATACTGGAAATATTTTGAGTGAAAAACGATAGATAAATACAGAATGTGTGGGTACAAGTGCATTTCTATGCGTCAGACTTTAGGCAAAATCCTGAAAAAAGCTGTGTGAAAACAGCACACACTCCAGTATGAGTGATACTGCAAGGTAAGAGTGGTTTAACATTCAGTCACACACTTCCACTCATGCTGCTCTCCTCGTTTCAAAAGACTTTCATTTCATCGAGAGAAAAAAAAAACTCTCCAGAAAGCCTTTGAAATATTGTAGAGAGTAATAACAAGCGTCTACATTACGCGGTGATAATTTCAGCGTCAAAGCTGCGGCAGTAGTCCTCAAAATGGCAAAGCGAAAGCTTTTCATCCGCATCAATAGAGTGTGTCAAAAATGTGTTCTCTACACAATGACACAGTAATTAGTAAGATCATCACACACTCACTTAAGAGATACTCATTAGATGGCTTTTGTGTGTGTGTGTGTGTGTGTGTGTGTGTGTGTGTGTGTGTGTGTGTGTGTGTGTGTGTGTGTGTGTGTGTGTGTGTGTGTGTGTGTGTGTGTGTGTGTGTGTATGTGTGTGTGTGTGTGTGTGTGTGTCTACTGATTGATATTTCAGAGGGGCGTATGGTGGTTTACAAGAAATGTTGACGAGCTGTGAGGAGGAGGGATTCCTCTCTTTCTCTCTGTGTGTATCTCTCTCTCAGAAGCACCAACGCCATATGCCCCCCCCCCCCCCCCAACTGCACCATTATTTTTTTAAGTGCAAGCACTGCGATTCTGGGTCTCCTATTCAGAGTGATGTAAAAGTATTCTACCCAAACACTTTTCTGCCTGCATCTGGTTTGCGTTACCACGTTGACACAACAGGGAAGTGCATTGTCGCTCCACTCTCATTGGTCTGCTCTGGGCGCTGAGTTATGATTGATCTACCTGTGCCAGACCCCCGACCCAGGGGCTGAAAGGGGGAACCTTTTAGCACGGAGAAACGGCAGCCAAGATTTCAAAGTTTAGTTCATTGGGAGCCATTTTCTTCTTCTTCTCTCGCTCTCACTCTCTCTCTCGCTCTTTCTCTCTCTCTCCCTCTCATACAGACACACATACACACACAACTTTCTGCTAAACTGCCATTCTACACAATTAGCACAGCTATTAATACCCTGAGGTGGGAGAGGGGGAGAGAAATGGAGGTATGGGGAGTAGAGGTGATGGAGGGAGTTATAATAAGAAGAAAGTCTCTGTATACGTGCTCATGAGAGGGAGCAGAGAAACCTCCCTCAAGACAAAAGCCATTTTCCAGAGAGAGCATCGCAGGTGTTCACTACAAACAAGTCTTACCTCCGAGGAACATGTGTCAGAACCATGGAATTATTCCGATCACAAGAATTCACTGAAGGACCAAATCAATGACCGGGGTTTGGTCTGTGTCCAAGTAGGACGTGTGTGGGTGTGTGTGTGAGAGACAGGGTGGGAGAGAGAGCGAGACAGAGGGAGAGAGGGGTATGAGGCAAATCTCTTTGATGTTGTCGGCTGCAGGGTTGGGAACTGGTGGCAGTTTCTAATGAGGACTGTTTGTGTGCGTACGTGTGTGTGTGTGTGTGTGTGTGTGCGTATGTGTATGTTTGCGTGCGTGTGTGTGCGCCTGCATGCGTGTGTGTGATGTTAAGCATTGTAGACGGCAAGGTCTCCTGGTACTTGACTCTCTATAAAGTTCAACAGCCTCTGGGCTCTGGAGGGAGGCTACCGCCACAACAGCCACAACACAACACAACCAGACCACAAACCGGATTTCTGCAAGGTCACCCTTGTCACAAGGCAGTATTCCACTTCCATCCATGTCTGATGACGTCGGGAGATGAAGTGGAAACCGGCCACTAGGGGCAACAGTGAGTGCTGTTACCTTCAAGTAGGTTTCAGTATTGCTCGGGCGTTGTGGATCGGTATGGAGGACGGGCGTAAGCATCTTCCTCTGACTCGACAGTTTGCAAGTTTGACTCCAGCGATAGAAAGTCGTTTATTTTTATTTTAAGCCTATCCCAAACCTTATTAACCCTTGCCTGAGTTAATGCCTAACCTAAGAATTTGGAAGTAACGCCTGTACTTAACCCTAACCTTAAACATTCTGAGTTAATGCCTAAACTTTGACATTTAACGTTTGAGAAAGATAGACAAACGTTTAATTGTGACGTGAGACTGCGAGAGCTGGTAGATAGACCTAATAGTCATGACACAGCCATACACAACAACCCACTGGGCACAGACGTCAACTCAAAGTCTATTCCACGTTGGTCCAGCGCAATTTCATTGAAATGAATCAAGGGGGAGGCCAAGCCTTATATTGTGGTCCACACCTGTCACCAGTTTTACCACTAGTGACCAATCATGACTGTTTGAAAGCCCTAGTAAACACACAAACAAGCCCACAGCACCACTGACCACCCCAGGCCAGAGCAGAATCGATGAATGAATCGATGCTGTTATCACAACTGGGATGAAACACGCACACAGGAAAAGACATTGCACACGTTGCCTAATGAAGTCGGCAGCATTCACTGAGCTCATCATTACTAAAGTCTACTGCGCATATCTTCCCTTGCCTGGGCCCATACCCAACGCAGAGAATACCTTAAGGGATGACCTCTTTACTAAGCGATCACATACAGTACAGACGCCGTATCTTAATTTGACCATCCTGTTGTTGCAGGAAATGCAAACTTCAAGTGCATTCAAGCTTTAAAAAGGCTTCTAAAGTTTGTCATTTCCACTTTAAAATGTCAGACTTGATTTGCCCAAACGAAAAATGTATCAACCCCTACAAAAAAATGTTCATCAATTATGATTCACATAATCATTCACATTCCCTGTTGCTGCAGGATTATTTTCCTGCCGTAGCAAACTGGCTCAAATGAAGATCCTACATCTGTATTTAAACGAGCTATGAGCCACACTGGCTTCTAACACAATATCCGATAGGACTTATATCTACTTTAAGTGGGAAGCTCTTTGAGGCACAGACACAAAGATAATACACTGTATTCTATCATATGCCTGGGCAGCTCTGTGAATGCAAAGGGTATGCTGACAGTTGGTTTACGATACAGTACATTGGCCCTTCATGATTAAATGTCTGAGTCTTGACAGACAGACAGAGAGACTGACAGACAGAGACTGGGAGGCATGCTTGTCTTTTTATAGCAGGTCTCCCTTGGTTACCTAGGTAACAAGGAGGAAATAACCGCTTGGCTGCAGAAATGATCCCACATACACCATTCACAGATTTAACATTCATCCTTTTTTCAATAACTATAAAGGGACATTGTTTTCTTTCACGAAAATTAGCAACACACACACACACACACACACACACAGCGTTATTCAAATCTACGTCTGATCTGACAGTAACAGAATTCTGTATTGTGCCACAGCGCCTCTTCTTTAATCATCGCCTTCTCTCCCTCTCTCCCTTTCTCTCGCTCTATCTCAAACACAACATTTTAATAACCCGACTTCCAATTATAAACCACTTTCCCACTTTCCACAGCAGCAATTTATTCCTAAAAATGTCTATTTACTACTCAAACAGCAAACCAGCAGCGACCGTCGAGGACATCACAATCAGAGGGGAGCTGCAGCATGCCAGTTAGTTACTGAACCCTGAGATAGAAATGATCATTTTGTGATTCATAAACAGTACAAACACACTCTGACAGCACGCGCACACAAACACAAACACACACACACACCGCCTCAGCAGCTAGTCAGGGAGCCAAGCCATTTACACATCTTATCGTCTTGTGTTTGAGTCATACCAGTTCACAGATGATTTACATATGAGCCCCAAGGCCTGCAGCTAGTCTGGTTCTCCCTATAAGATATCTAATGCTGATAACAGATGCTTCCTAGAAAGAGAGATATGGGAGGGGTATTCAGTATCTCTCGGACGAAAGTGTAAGTTGAGAGTTTAAAAAAAAATCCAAAATCAACATAGTTGGAATGACATCTTCACCGCTTTTGTCAAGGTGCCTTGTTAAAGTCTTTAGTTAGGCCGAGAAGCCTGGGGCTGTATTGGAACAGGATGGCCACACACAAGTAGAGGGCTCTGGGTCCAAGGCCCACAGGCATGGGGAAGACTGGAGGGAGACCACATTCTGGGAGCACATGGAGGAGAGGTGGGAGGGAGGGAGGCGGGGGGGGGGGGGTAGAGGAGGAGGTATGGTTAGGGAACAGAAAGGGAGGATCCTCTATGTACCATGAGTTCTCTTATCAACACAACCTGTCCCTGATTTCCCTGTTTCACAAAAACATCCCAAAATACGTCCCCTCTCCAAAAACTTCTGTGCCCTATCTCAAACTTACATAAAGAATGTATCAGAAGTCTGCCGTGGTGTGTGCCAGTCTTTTCTGAACCACCAGGGAGTTCAATCCCCAGCAGGACCCATTGATGTTACTTTTCAGATTCCACACCTCTTTTCTCACCCTTCCACCCTCCCTCCCTTCCTCCCTTCCACCTATCTTCTCTCTCTCCCGAGTTTCGGCTTTCTTTTGTCAGGCACTGACGGTAGAAAATTCCGCTGCGCCGTTTTCGCAGAACAGCAATTAAAGAGGCTTTTGGGAGGATTTGAGTTGAGTGGAGGTAAAGTTTTCAACCCAGACACTTCCTCAAAGGTGTCCTACACATGCTGTGATAATCTTAGGAATAAAGTAGCTCTGACACTAAGGAGAAATGATGATGAAGTGTGTGTGTATCACTCTTTGTTCTAGGCTGGAGATGCATTAGTCACACACGCACACACACACAATCAAACACACAAACAACACACACACACTCAGACACGCACACACAATCTCTACAGCTCTTTGGTTATGTGGGAAATGCAAGCAGGGGGGTTCTCATTCATACAGAGTCTGACACATTAACACATGACACATTCGTATACCATGTATCCTATAGCTTAGTCATGTTATAAGTTATATATCCTACTAGTCAATCCCCAAACTAACTTTCCATATGAAAGTAGGTGCACTACCTCATTTGCAGTTTAGAATGACAGAGAGAGCGAGAGAAAGGGGATGGATGGATAGAGAGAGAGAGAGCGAGAGAAAGGGGATGGATGGATAGAGAGAGAGAGAGAGAGAGAAAGGGGGTGGATAGAGAGAGAGAGAGAGAGAGAGACATGATCAATCCAGAGGAAGAGAGAGAGGAGAGAAAGAGGGGGTGTGTAGAGTACATTACAGTTGGTATATTTGTTTTGGTTTAGCGAGCGGGCTAGGCCCCCCGACACACAAAAGATTAAAGGCTCTTCCAAACTGATGCGCTACGGCCAATTACCCCCATTAAAAACCACGAGATTCATCCCCATGCTAAAATATGCAGGGTGCCACTGCATAGATCACATGAAGTGGTGGATGAGTAGGAGGGGAGCGAGAGAGACTGAGTGAGTGAGTGAGTGAGAGTGCCTGTGTGCACGTGTCCGCGTCCACCTGTGTGTAAGTGTGTGCGGAAAGTGTATGTGCTTGCCCACGTGAGCGTGTATTTGATACTCAACTGTTTCGGGCGAGGACATATCTTCACTAGGCCTGCAGCTAACAGCGAACTCTTGAGAACTATTGAGAACAATAGTCTCCAGTAATGAGGTGCAGTATTATTTTTCATCTGCTAGCCCCTGGCCATCTCTTAAACACACAGATACGCGGGCCCTGCTGCTCAAACAAACAACTGCATAATGAATCGCTGTTAAACACACACACACAACCACACAGACACAGAGCCACTTCTCCCCTCTCAACCCTTAATTAGTAAGTCTAACAGCTGACACGGGGAAACACGCTCTGCTTTCAACAAGAGCAACACAACAAGAACAGCACACCCTGAAAATCTACTGTGACTAAAGCATAACAAGAGGAAGCATAGACTGAGTCTGAGAGGAAAAGTAGATGCTGTCAGTGTGTGTGTGTGTGTGTGTGTGTGTGTGTGTGTGTGTGTGTGTGTGTGTGTGTGTGTGTGTGTGTGTGTGTGTGTGTGTGTGTGTGTGTGTGTGTGTGTGTCTGTGTGTGTGTCTGTGTGTGTGTCTGTGTGTGTGTGTCTGTGAGTGTGTGTCGAGTAGGCATGCATGCGTACGTTCCTGTTGCTAGGAGGAACCCATTGTGTTAGGTGAGGATGAGGGCAGGTATAGCAAGGTCCTTAAAATCATCATAAACAAAAAGACTCCAGCTCCCGGACCGAGAAACTCCCGGTCATACCAATACAACAGAGATGTTCTACATTTTGTTACACTCACATTCTAATAGTTCCCAAAATCAGAAAACACACCCACCCACACACACACACACACACAGACACACACACACACACACACACACACACACACACACACACACACACACACACACACACACACACACACACACACACACACACACACACACACACACACACACACACACACACACACACACACACTGGTCTTATTGTTATCAGAAGCTGTCACTCCTGTTGCTGGTACAGTATCTAAGGCAGGCAAGGCGCCATGTCCTCAATCACACATTCTACACCCTGCAGCAGAGAGACTGTGGGAGAGAGAGAGAGAGCAGAGAGAGAAGGTGAATGGGGAGAAGGAAGGAGAGAGAGGAGGGCGTGATGAGAGGGCGAGACAAATAAAAAAAATGGAGAGAGACCAGAGGGAGGGATTGACAGAGAGATGGATGAGGGGTGTCGAAGGGAGAGAGAGAGGGAGTGCCAACCTTAGCCCTTGGCTACTGTATGATTCTAGAGGGCAGACTCAAGCCTTGTGGATTGATAACAGTACATGAGAGGGGCAGAATAGGTTTATTGAGGGGTAAGGGAGGTTTCTATCAGTCTAGGAGCACCGTAATAGGGACAACATGTTTTACTCATCACTTATCTCAATGAATTTTGCTGATGGATTTCTTATGTTAATGGTGTCCAACAGGCAATGGCCGTGTCCGAATACCCATTCTAGCATAACTGCGTACTATGTTTGCATCGTCGCATACTATTTAGCACGCACCTTTAGTAAAAAAGTATGCAGTATGCCACGGCCGCAACACGGTAGCGGCTCCTGACTGGCTAAGTAGGTTGGGCGGTGCAGAGTGCGGGTGGGTTTTTCCAAATTCAATAGACATGCATCACATTAATCAGCCTGATAATAGCTCATTTCCTATTAGATTCATTTCTCTAAACTCTGAATAGAATAGGAATGGAGTTCTATGCTTATGGCTGGTTATAGACAGACTATCACATTCAACCTTTACCGTAGTAGACCATATAGTCCATCTATCCTATTTAAAAAAACACTGAAGACAGAAACAGATCATTTGGTTCCATTTCAACATACAGTACCAGTCAAAGGTTTGGACGCACCTACTCAGTCAAGGGTTTTTCCTTATTTTTACAATGTTCTACACTGTAGAATAATAGTGAAGACATCCCACTAAGTGACACATATGGAATCATGTAGTAAGCAAACAAGTGTTAAACAAATCTAAATATATTTTATAGTTGAGTTTCTTCAAAGTAGCCACCCTTTGCCTTAATGACAGCTTTGAACACTCTTGGCATTCTCTCAACCAGCTGCATGAGGTAGTCACCAGGAATGCATTTCAATTAACAGGGGTGCCTTGATAAAAGACCAAGTCCATATTATGGCAATAACAGCTCAAATAAGCAAAGAGAAACGACAGTCCATCTGTCACGTTCGTTATAAGGATCGGACCAAGGCGCAGCGTGGTATACGTACATTCTTATTTATTAAAAGAATGAAACGCTGAACAAACTAACAAAATGACCAAACGAAACGTGAAGCTATACAAACGAGTGCTGACAGGCAACTACACATAGACAAGATCCCACACCAGAAAGTGGGAAACAGGGCTGCCTAAATATGATCCCCAATCAGAGACAACGATAAACAGCTGTCTCTGATTGGGAACCATATCAGGCCAACATAGAAATACAAAACCCCTAGACCTACAACAACCCTAGACCTACAACAACCCTAGACCTACAAAACCCTAGACATACAAAACCCTAGACATACAACACTAGAGTACCCACCCTAGTCACACCCTGACCTAACCAAAATATATAGAAAAACAGAGATATCTAAGGTCAGGGCGTGACACCATCATTACTTTAAGACATGAGGATCAGTCCATCCGGAACATTTCAATAACTTTGAACGTTTCTTCAAGTGCAGTCGCAAAACCCATCAAGCGCTATGATGAAACTGGCTCTCATGAGGACTGCCACAGGAAAGGAAGACCCAGAGGTACCTCTGCTGCAGAGGCAAATAAAGAAAAACCCTGAAATGAGTAGATGTGTCCAAACTTTTGCCTAGTACTATATTTATTAATGAAACCAACGTTCTGTAACATACACTGAGTGTACAAAACATTAGGAAAACCTTTCCAATATTGAGTACCCCTTTTGTCCTCAGAACAGCCTCAATTTGTCGGGGCATGGATTCTACAAGGTGTCGAAAGTGTTCCAGGGATGCTGGCCCATGTTGTCTCCAATGATTCCCACAGTTGTGTCAAGTTGGCTCGCTGTCCTTTGGGTGGTCGACCATTCTTGATACACACGGGAAACTGTTTAGTGTGAAAAACCCAGCAGTGTTGCAGTTCTTGAAATAATCAAACCGGTGCGCCTGGCACCTACTACCATACCCCGTTCAAAGGCACTTAAATATTTTGTCTTGGCCATTCACCCTCTGAATGGCACACATACACAATCCGTATCTTCAGGCATAGAAATCCTTATTTAACCTCCTCTCCTTCATCTACACTGATTGAAGTGGATTTAACAAGTGACATCAATAAGTGATCATAGCTTTCACCTGGTCAGTCTGTTTCATGGAATGTACACTCAGGGTATATACACTACGTGGCATGTGGACACCAGAGCATGTGCTCATATTGCGGGTCCGGGGCACTCCATGTCCTTTCCAACCGCTCCGCTAAAAACCACTCCGAGCTCACAGGGGGAGATAACTGACGCTCCGAAATCGCTCCATATCATTAAAATCACAATGTAACCAACGCCCATCTATTTTTGTGAATACCTGGACCTTCCATCTCTAGTTTTGAAGTATTGAAACCAAACCATAAGGATTTCAATGAAAAGTATTTGAGTAAACATGAAAAGGTGAATGTAAGAAGCGCAGATCATTTCAAATAGGCCACATGTCATATTAAACAGCATATAAACACTCTAAATAGGTCAGGAGACAGACAGGGAGCCTAAGAAGGAACAAAAATGAATTATTTAGGATCTTTTATTTCAATTATTTCAAGGCTATAGCCTACAAAGAAATATATTGTGAAGCATTTGCGAGTGCGACACAATCGGCTGGTAGGAACATAAAGCGCTCGGAATTTAAACAACATTTCATTGTATTCAATCATGATAGTTTTTAAATTGCACATATAGGCTGTGACTTATGAAAAATAACTTATTAGTGCCTTTGAAATGTAATTTTAGAATTCGTTTTTAGAAACCCGAGTTTTGCCAGTCTGTGGCTTCAGGCTCATGCAAATGGGGATGCTAAACACCCTTTTTGTCACGCCCTGGCCTTAGTTATCTTTGTTTTCTTTATTATTTTAGTTAGGTCAGGGTGTGACATGGGGGATGTTTGTGTGTTTTTTGTCTCGTCTAGGGTGTTTGTATTGTCTAGGGGGTGTTTGTAGAGTTCATGGGGTTGTGTTCATTGTAGATGTTTATGTAAGTCTATGGTTGCCTAGATTGGTTCTCAATTAGAGACAGCTGTCTATCGTTGTCTCTGATTGGGAGCCATATTTAGGCAGCCATAGTCATTAGGTAGGTGGTGTCTTTGTCTATGTGTAAGTTGCCAGTGTCTGCACTTATTTGTTTTGTATAGCTTCACGGTCGTCGTTTTATTTAAGTGTTCTTCAGTACGTCGCTTAAATAAATAGATGATGTATTCACTTCACGCTGCGCCTTGGTCCTCTTCTCTTTCACGTTACGACGATCGTGACAATTTTGGCCATTCTTGCCAGGCTGGGCAGAGATGCAGAGTACGTTTAAAAAAAATCTATAGGTATGCCTAAAGGTTTTTAGGCAAAATAACCCAATCAAACCGGAAAGCTACTTGAACCTGGGAATATGCCAGGCCTACTGGGCCAAAATCCATGATGTCCTATAGTATAGATAATAGAACAAAAATGAACGAAACGTTTAAGAGATATGATTTTTTGTTTATGAATACTTTGCTACAATGACACACTTAGTTATCTACCCACCTCGTTCCTTTCTTTTAGCAAGTGCAAGTAGTAAATACACCATCATGCTTTCGGGAAATGTGTCTTTTCAGATTCCACTAGGATTCTTTAGTTGTGGACACTACATCACTGCACTCCCTCTCTTGCTCTTGGTCCTCATTTTGTTTTATTAATTTCTTCATGAAAATATTTAGTGAACTCCATGCCAGTAGCTAAAGCAAGGGGCTATAGCAGCACACAAGTAGCCTACAAATGCATGCTGGGCTGGGCATGCCCTGAGCTCGTGAAGTTAGCGCTACTGGAGCTGCTACTGTAGCGAAATTGGAGCGGGCAAGAAGGCCGACGCCCCAGCCTTTGGGAATCTCGCTCCGGGCTCCAGTAAAATTGGGCATGCTCCACTCCTAATCCACTCCTTGCTCCGCTCAACAAAAAACACTGTGGATTCGGCTATTACAGCCACACCGTTACTGACGTGTATAAAATTGAGCACACCGCCATGCAACCTCCATAGATAAACATTGGCAGTAGAATGGCCCATATTGAAGTGCTCAGTGACTTTCAATTTGGCACCGTCATAGGATACCACCGTTCCAACAAGTCAGTTCGTCAAATTTCTGCCCTGCTAGAGCTGCCCTGGTCAACTGTAAGTGCTGTTATTGTGAAGTGGAAACGTCAACTCCACAACGGCTCAGCCGCGAAGTGTTCGGCCACACAAGCTCACAGAACGGGACCGGCCAGTGCTGAAGCGTGTAGCGCGTAAAGATCGTCTGTCCTCAACACTCACAACCGAGTTCCAAACTGCCTCTGGAAGCAACGTCAGCACAAGAACTGTTTGTCAGGCGCGTCATGAAATGGGTTTCCATGGCTGAGCATCCTCACACAAGCTTAAGATCACCATGCGCAATGCCAAGCGTTGGCTGGAGTGGTGTAAAGCTCGCTCGCCGACTCTGGAGCAGTGGAAACATGTTCTCTGGGGTGATGAATCACGCTTCCATATTTGGCAGTCCGACGGACGAATCTGGTTTGGCGAATGCCAAGAGAACGCTACCTGCCCCAACGCATAGTGCCAACAGTAAAGTTTGGTGGAGGAGGAATGCCCCGTGCACAAAGAGCAGTCCATACAAAAATGGCTTGTCGAGATTGGTGTGGAAGAACTTGACTGGCCTGCACAGACACCCTGATCTCAACCCAATCGAACACCTTTGGGATGAATTGGAACGCTGACTGCGAGCCTGGTCTAATCGCCCAACATCAGTGCCCGACCTCACTAATGCTCTTGTGGATGAATAGAAGCACGTCCCTGGAGTGGAAAGCCTTCCTAGAGGAGTGGAGGCTGTTATAGCAGCAAAGGGGGGACCAACTACATATTAATGCCCATGATTTTGGAATGAGATGTTCGACCAGCAGGTGTTCACATACTTGTGACATGTAGTGTAAATTAAATTGAATTGCCTGGGACACACACCAAAATGTTTCAAATGATCCAAAAATGAAACAGGTCTTCAAAACGAAAACAATCCATATGTTAAAATCAAAAGGCCTGATTAACATGACATCAATAATGCAGACACACCCCGATGCTGACACGTTTAGGAATCATGGTTTAGTATTTAGCTTATAAGCTCTGACAAAAGCCAAGAGAACAAGAAACACTTTTCATTGAGAAAACAGAAATCCATTTTGGGTAAAAAAATTAAGATTTATATTTTGAAAGATGTAGCCTACGATGCGATACTCGTGATCATTTTAAGGAGAACAAAAACGACTTAGCCTACATTTGAACACCACAGCATCTTCCCAATGAATTAGCCTAGTTTTGTTGTTTGGCTACCTGAATAGAACCAGGACTTATCACTCCCAGACCACCTCTTCCAATGCACGGTGGAAAAGTGTGCATTGAATTTTGCTAGATGAAGAGCCTATTTTAGTATAAAATCCGGGCATATGAACCATACTCGATGTTCAAAACTTCACATAATATAAAACATTCTATTTTCACGTACTGAGAATGTGTCATGAGCGATTGCACTTGTTTCCCGCTCTCCGTTGATTTCGATAGCGCATCCCCATACCGAATCAATCAGCTTAAAAAAGACTCGACTTTCCCAAACATTGCGTACTATTAAACTTTGTTTTGCCGCATAATCAAACGGCCTACTACTTAGGACGCAAGTTTGGGTATTCGGACACGGCCAATATCTAGGTCAATGTTCTAACTGCAGTGAGTCAATCTTCAAGGCCACTCGATAAGGTCACTAAGCTATCAGGACTAATCAACTGGAAGAGTAATGACCTGAAACAACCAACCACGGTGGTCGGGAGTTCAGAGTTCAAACCACCTCAGCATTAGAAATGATACCAGAACGATAAACTTATAACCTGTCACAACTTCACCCTCAAGTCTCACAACGGAACGGAATCACAGTGTCAGGCAACGCAGTCGCCTAATAAGTATAAGCCTGGTGTCCGCATAGCTCTTCTCTCCACTCTCTACTCTCCACAGATTTGCTGAGAAGTCATCATGTCATACTACAGAGGAGGTGGTACGGTAAGCCTCTGGCAGTACTCTCCTCCTCTCCTCCCCCTCTCCTCTGCTCCAGGCAGCCACGTTAAAGTGTCTCCATGGTGGTATTGTGGTGAAGCCACTGTGATTACCATGCAGTCAGTAG
Source organism: Salvelinus fontinalis (assembly GCF_029448725.1). NCBI lineage: Eukaryota > Metazoa > Chordata > Actinopteri > Salmoniformes > Salmonidae > Salvelinus > Salvelinus fontinalis. The sequence goes on from NC_074694.1 coordinate 32,208,421, forward strand.
CTGCAGAGCTTCTCAGAACTCTCCCTAAGCCGCCCCGCAAAGACAAGACACGTAATTGGGTAATATATGGCAGTGGAGACGTTCGATTGGTTAAAAGAGGGTTTGGTTGCATGTTGGGAGTCGAGGGCAGATGGTTTTGATTAGGGACATGGCTGCAATGCAGACATTCATACAGTGTGTGTGTACACACGCACACACGTACATGCACACACACACACACACACACACACACACACACACACACACACACACACACACACACACACACACACACCACACGCACACACACACACACACACAATGCTGTTGTGATCTGGCACTCGTACATCCCCCCCCTCTCAGTGAGCTGAGAATAAAACAATAGCATTAAACTAGAATATGCCTGCTCAGACAATACACCACACTGTATGGGCTGATGACTCAGAGAGAGAGAGAGAGAGAGAGAGAGATAGAGAGAGAGGAAAGAGGAGAGAGATAAATAGAAAAATAGTATGGACGAGGGAAGTAGAAAATCTCTCCCTGAGGACATTCCCATTATTTGGGGCTTGTTCTCTCCTCCTCTCCAACTGCACCACCTCTCTTTCTCATATCTCCTTCTCTCCTCCTCTCATTCTCTCTCCTTCGGCCTAGCTTGCTGAGATATAAAACGGAGCAGAAGTGATTTACCAGCCCACTCTGTGTATGGGACAGGACTACAGCTAAAGCTAGTGTCAACTGCAACAACAAATTAACACATCTTCTCCAGCTTTGTCACCTGACACAGTGCAGTGTGAGAGTGATATATATCCCCTGAGGAAGGTAAATTCAACTAGGCAGTGATATATATCCCCTGAGGAAGGTAAATTCAACTAGGCAGAGAGAGAGAGAGAGAGAGAGAGAGAGAGAGAGAGAGAGAGAGAGAGAGAGAGAGAGAGAGAGAGAGAGAGAGAAATAAAAAGAGACAGAGAGAGAGAGAACAGAAACACAATAAGATGATTGGCATCTCCTTCCCCTGTCCCCAACCATGTTTTCCCAAAAACACACATTTGGATCTTTAGTAGAATAAGCAAGAACCTGCACAGAGCTCGATAAGATAAGAACGGTAACATTCACTACAATGGAGTAGGAGAACCTTTTCATGTTTTCATCCACAACGTGTGTGTGTGTGTTTGTGTGTGTTTGTGTGTGTCTGCCCAGGTTGTCTGGTATCTAAGAGAGCAGTAGTATTTGTTGTGGAGATGTGGTGAGTGGACAGTGAAGTGAGTCATTAGGGAACCGTAGTCCTGATTAGAACTACACTTCACATCCACTTACCTTATCAGACCTGCCCTATTACACTGGCTGAGAGGGTGTGTGTGTGTGCGTGTGTGTGTGTGTGTGTGTGTGTGTGTGCGTGTGCGTGTGCGTGTGCGTGTGCGTGTGCGTGTGCGTGTGTGTGTGTGTGTGTGTGTCTGTGTGTCTGTGCGTCTGGGGTTAGAGGAGGGTATATAAAGCGCTTGTGATTAGCGTGTCATTGGCAAGAGATAAGGGAGAGCAGTGGAGAGACACTGAACAGACAGATAGGGACAGACATCAACTAACTGTCCATCTGGGATCACCTAATACACTGTTTCACGACATTACGTCCCCACTGAAATGTTTGGTAGAAAAAAAAACATTTCTGCTAGGCATGTTGAAGGAGAAGTTCACTTTATTTGAACCAAATCTGTATTTTGGATGTAAAGGTTAAATGTTATCTTCTCTTCTAGAAGAATCCAGACACTTGTACAGGTTACATGGAGAAATATCACAGCTGGATAGGGGAAACAGCTCGAGTCGCACAAAATGGAATTTAACGTTGTGAATTAAGTTTGGGAATGACACATTTTCATGTGTAGGCTACAACATCTATGGACCTGCATCACTATGCTGAGAGTGTTGCTGTTTCTAAAAGGACGTATTTGGGTGTTTTTAGGGCATTTGTTCATGCTTTATCTAAGCCCTGGCCCTGAAGAATCAGCATGAGGAAGTGTATCGCTGGTTGGGGTAAGTTTAATCAAAATCAAGTAAAATCACACAAAAAAATGAAGTGAACTTCTCCTTTAAACATTATAAATGTACAGTATAGACGCATTATGAAGAGGGTTCTTTTTTAGGAAGTGTTGCATAATCATCTTTTGACTTCAACCAATTCAAACATGGCTTTTTCAAGGAAATAACGCTCGGTGTTATGACGTCAGGTGTTATGAAAATAAATCTTGTTTTTGATTGACAATGGTTTGGGCGGGAGTGTATGTGGGTGTCTATGGTGTCTGGGAGGGAGGAGCTGTGAGGTTTGTCCCTGTCCTGCTACTCTTATTGGTCCTCCTCACTTACAGGTCTCCAGGGAAACCAGAAATAGTGGCCTCTGACCTCTCGGGAAGGTCACTATAGCACACACACACACACACACACACAGATGATGGGGTTGGGGCAGCTCTGACGTCAGAGCCAGAAGAGGAGTGTTTTCTCAGCTGAAGACAGAGAGTGAGATAGCGAGACGGACAGGAGGGGAGAGGGGGATAACGAGAGAGAGAGACAGATTGTGAGAAAGTGAGCGAAACAGTGACGGTGACACAGCGAGAGACAGAGTAAAAGAAAATGAGAGGGTTTTGAAGGTGCTTTGTAGAGTGTGTAACATGGGCTCAAATTCCAGGTCTAGCGTTTCAGAGATAGACGGCATCGCATACCCATACCCTCTACCTAGTCTTGTGCCCAGTCTACTCAGCCCCTACCCAGACACTCAGTCTGTCTCCTCAGGGCCATTTGTCTGTTTGTTTGGGTGGAACTCTGTAAAGAGGGACAAATGCACGTGGTGCAGAGGGAGAGAGAGAGGGAGGGAGAGAGAGAGAAGGACGAAGAGAGAGAGAGAGGCCACATACCGGCCAGGTCCTGTGGGGAGGGGAAAAAAGAAGCGGTACAGAAGAGGTGGGGGGGATAGGGGAAGATGGAGAGAGGAGGCAGATGGAAGAGAAGAGGGGTACTTGGTGTTTCAGTGCTCCAGAAAGAGTATACCATGGGACAGTCTCAGTTGTAAGGACAGGCGGGATATGATGGGGGTGGGAGAGACATCTCATGTCAGACCCAACAGAGAGAGAGCAGAACACACCCTCATCTACAGGGACAGCCTTTTATACAGAGAGAGACACGACAGGACAGTGCTGGAATCTCTGTGTTGGAACCTTTCACAACGCCTGCCAAATGATGCCCTTTCCTAAACTAAACAAGACAGAAAAACTAGCTTTTCAACAGGGCTGCAACAGGCTGCGTGCCTCTTTCCGCGGTTATGTTTCCAGGAACTGATGCGGACAGTCATTTTCAGCATACAAATGTCAACAAGATGCTGGTTATCGAGGTCCCAAATGTTGAATAGCTACAAAAATCTCTGGGGTAAAACAATTAGAATTAGAAATTAGAAATCGCTTAAAAACATGTACATCCCAGAGTTAACCTGTTGGGGATGGGGGCGCTGTTTAGACTATTTATGCTAATTTGGTAATTTTTGAAACGGCTTCCCACAAAATCCTTGATCGTACAATATGCATATTATTATTATTATTGGATAGAAAACAGTCTATAGTTTCTATAGGAGTTGAAATTTTGTCTCTAAGTGGAACAGAGCCCATTCTACAGCAATTTCCCTGACATGGATTCAGATTTCAGAAATGTTGGCCACTGTTCTGAAGTCAGTTAAAAGGGCACTCTTATTGCTATGACTGTACGGACACTTCTTACGTCTTCCCCTGGATGCCTTTACGTGATGACGATTCCAATGGGGTCGATTGCGCGTTCACAGGCCCTATAAATCAAAAAACCCTGTAGCTAGCAAGTCTTTTCTTGGTGCGTCACGCGCGTGGAGGACACCGACCCTCTCCTGTTCCAAGCGTTAGTTTAGCCTGTTATATTTCTCCGGTCATCTTTTCACTCGTTATAGGAGTTAAAAACATCATAAGGTAGTTAATTTAAAGCGTTTTATAGCAATTTATATCCGTTTAGTGCGATTTTGGGACATTTATTTTTGCAACGATGTGAATAGTTGGGCACGCTTTTCAGTTCATCCCGAACGCAGTTGGCATTTCCACATGGCAAGAGGACAGCTTTCCACCAAAAGACGATTGCTCCCAAGAAAGGATCCTTTGCCCAAGATACTGATGGAAGAACAGCTCAAGGTAGGACATTTTTATTATGATAAATCGTGTTTCTGTCGAAACATTTTAGTGGCTTAGGACGCCATGTTTTTTGACGTAGCTTCGCTTGGCGCAAACTGTATTGAAAAGTAAGGATAAATTAAAAAATGTAATAACGCAATTGTATTAAGAATTAAATTGTCTATCAATCCCTGTCCACCCTATATTTTTTAGTCACGTTTATGAGTATTTATGTATAAGAGTAGATCACTGTCTAAGTGGCGCAAGGACTTTTTCTGACCAGCTTGTCTACATTTCACATTGTCTAACCATGATTTTGGTGGCTAAATATAAACATTTGCGATCAAACTCTATATGGATTGTGTAATATGATGTTACAGGAGTGTCATCGGAAGAATTCTGAGAAGGTTAGTGAAAAAATTAATATCTTTTGGCGATGTTGACTTTTATCGCTCACTTTGGCTAGAATCAATGCTGGGCTGCTATGTGCTATGTGCTATGCTAATATAACGATTTATTGTGTTTTCGCTGTAAGACACTTAGAAAATCTGAAATATTGTCTGTATTCACAGGATCTGTGTCTTTCGATTCGTGTATGCTGTGTATTTTTACGAAATGTTTGATGATTAGTAAGTAGGTAAACACGTTGCTCTAAGTAGTTTTTCTATTCCATTTGTGACGGTGGGTGCAATTGTAACCTATGCCATCTACCTGAAATATGCACTTTTTTCTAACAAAACCTATCCCATACCATAAATATGTTATCAGACTGTCATCTAATGAGTTTTTTTGTTGGTTAGGGGCTATAAATATCTTAGTTTAGCCGAATTGGTGATGGCTACTGGTGTTGGTGGACAAATAAAGATGGTGGATTATGCTAATGTGTTTTTAGGTAATAGATGTACATCTTTACATATTGTTTCTTCCCTGTAAAACATTTTAAAAATCGGACATGTTGACTGGATTCACAAGATCTGTGTCTTTCATTAGCTGTATTGGACTTTAATGTGTGAAAGTTAAATATTTTAAAAAAATATTTTTTTTGAATTTCGCGGCACTGGTTTTTCAGTGGGGGGGGGGGGGGGGGGGGGGTGCCGCTAGCGCCACGCTGATCCTAGACAGGTTAAGGGTCAAACAAACCACTCATCCAATACAGCATTGCGGTCTGTATCGTCCAATCACAGAACAGATACAAGTCACGTGGTCTGTTAGCAAACACATGACGGCACTCGATAGCTGCTGTATCGTCCAATCACAGAGCAGCTACAAGTCACGTGATCTGTTAGCGAGCACATCACAAGTTTGCTAACAGATCACGTGACTTTAGTCTTCTCTGTGATTGTACAAAACAGACCGCAAAGCTTATTTTCTAAAATGTATTTAACTTGGCAAGTCAGTTAACTTCTTATGGCTGCAGGGGCAGTATTGAGTAGCTTGGATGAAATGTGCACAGAGGTGCCCCGAGTAAACGGCCTGCTCCTCAGTCATAGTTGCTAATATATGCATATTATTATTAGTATTGGATAGAAAACACTCTGAAGTTTCTAAAACTGTTTGAATTATGTATGTGAGTATAACAGAACTCATATCCAAACAGGAAGTGGAAATCCAAACAGGAAGTGGAAATTCTGAGGCTGGTCGAGTTTCAACCAAGATCCCATTGAAATCACAGCGAGATATGAATGAGTATTCACTTCCTACGGCTTCCACTAGATGTCAACAGTCTGTAGAACTTTGTCTGATGACTCTACTGTGAAGGGGGGCCGAATGAGAGGAGAATTAGTCACCACTGCCATGAGGTGACCATTCTTTGACCATGCGCGTTCACATGAGAGGGAGCTCCGGTCCATCGCTCATCTGAAGTCAATGTAATTCTCCGGTTGGAACGTTATTCAAGATTTATGTGAACAACATTCTAAAGATTGATTCAATACATCGATTGACATGTTTCTACTGACTGTTACGGAACTTTTGGACACTTCGTCAGGTTTTAGTGAACGCGCTTCGTGACTTTGGAATTGTTTACCAAACGCGCTAACCAAAGTAGCTAATTGGACATAAATAACGGACATTATCGAACAAATCAAGCATTTATTGTGGACCTGGGATTCCTGGGAGTGCATTCTGATGAAGATCATCAAAGGTAAGGGAATATTTATCATGTCATTTCTGGTTTCTGTTGACTCCAACATGGCGGCTAATTTGACTATTGTTCTGTCTCTGACTATTGTTCCGTCTCAGATTATTGCATGGTTTGCTTTCTCCGTAAAGTTTTTGGGAAATTTGACAGCGGTTGCATTAAGGAGAAGTATATCTATAATTCCATGTGTATAACTTGTATTATCATCTACATTTGTGATGAGTATTTCTGTTGAAATGACGGGGCTATGCAAAATCACTGGATGTTTTTGGAACTAGGGAATGTAATGCGCCAATGTAAACTCAGTAAACTTTATCAAACAAAACATACAAGTATTGTGTAACATGAAGTCCTATGAGTGTCATCTGATGAAGATCATCAAAGGTTAGTGATACATTTTATCTCTATTTGTGTTTTTTGTGACTCCTATCTTTGGCTGGAAAAATGGCTGTGCTTATTGTGGTTTGGTGAGACCTAACATAATCGTTTGTGTTACTTTCGCTGAAAAGCATATTTGAAATCGGACACTTTGGTGGGATTAACAACAAGATTACCTTTAAAATGGTATAAGACACAGGAAGACTGAGGAATTTTAATTGTGAGAATTCTGTTTTTTGAATTTGGCGCCCTGCACTTTCACTGGCTGTTGTCATATCAATCCCGTTACCGGGATTGCAGCCATATTAAGAACAAATTATTATCTACAATGACGACCTACCCCGGCCAAACTCCGATGACACTGGGCCAATTGTGCACTGCCCTATGGGACTCACAATCACAGCTGGATTTGGTTCACCCGGGATTCGAACCAGGGACTGTAGCTACGGCTCTTGCACTGAGATGCAGTGCCTTACTACCATGCCACTCGGGAGCCCTCGTGGTTAGCGTAGGTTTTGATGCTCTTGAAACAAAAACTGACGGTAAAACCACAATTTCTCAACACAGAGATTGAAACAATAATTACCGATGGGCACTACATCAACATACAAATTGTTTTGCAATCTCGATAGAAAGTAGAATGTCTTTGTTGCACAGGAATATTGCTATCGCTAATATTTGATATCACCACGGGTTTCGAGGATTGAGAATCCACTTCCGGAACCCCTTGTTGGAGCCCTATAGGCTAAATGCGTTCTACTGAATTTTAGCCCCTCCCACATTCCATTCAACTTGTTACCGGGGTGTGACTGCTGGCAAGAAGCTTCCGGCCCATCGCCATGCTTCACCAACACACTGGGGGGAGGAGATGTTGTTAAATATAGATTACATTAGTTAAAATGACTAAATGACATTCAAAGAACTTGAAAGCTACAGCAAGACGTGGGTGAGGAAGATGAAGGAAATAATAAAAACAAGGGTTTCTACATAGCTTAACCGCTACAAAGCTAATGCTAGCTAGCATCTTTTCAACTGAAATAACATGGCTGGTTAGCTAGCTAGCATCCGAGCCTATCTAATCGTTGTGTAACAGAGCAATAGGCCTATGTATTTGTCATTTGGTTGAGACTAACATTAGTATAGAAAATAATTGTTTGATCTGTGTATATTTGGTGTGCAGTTGGTTGGCTTTTGCTAGTTAGCAAGCTGAGATCTCTGCTTAAGTTGTCTAACGTTAGCTATCTTGCTAGTAATGTTTTGAGGAGAACAGGCTAGCTCTCTCTAGAATCTAGACAAGAGGGGATTGGGAAGAAGATTAGATGAGCATTCAGAATTGTGATGTTATTCAGAAACCCAATGTCAACATTCACTGCTATGCAGACGACACACAGCTGTACATTTCGATGAAACATGGTGAAGCCTTAAGATTGCCTACCCTGGAATCCTGTGTTTCAGACATAAGGAAGTGGATGGCGGCATTTTTTTTTACACTTTATGAACTCAGAAAAAAACGAGATGCTATTTCTAGATCCCAAGAAACAAAGAGATCTGCTGTCGGATCTGACAATGAATCTCAAATCAAATCTGAATGTTTTTGTCCAAAATTATGCAGAAAAGTTCATCCATGTTTTTATCACTGCTAGATAAGACTACTGCACTGCTCTACTCTTCGGTTAACCGGATAAGGCACTAAATAAACTTCCGCTAGCGATAAATACAGCTGCTAGAACCTCGACTAGAACGAGTTCACAAAACGTGTGCACAGTGTTTATAGGCATATTTGCATGTACACCTGTGCTGATTAATGTGGGTTCCACTTCTTTCTGTTGTTGCAGCTTGGTGGGTGGTCCAGGAGCTTTTCTACGTGGAACATGGACCTGTATAAGCTGTATCTTGCCAGCCTCTCGTATCAGTGTGAGTACATAGAGTGGGGCAAAAAAATATTTAGTCAGCCACCAATTGTGCAAGTTCTCCCACTTAAAAATATGAGAGAGGCCTGTAATTTTCATCATACGAACACTTCAACTATAACAGACAAAATGAGAAAAAAAATCCAGATAATCACAATGAATGAATGACATGTGTATGGCGGTTGATGTTCACAGGACTCTCTGAATGCTATTAGGAACGAGCACCACAGATGAAGTAAGGAGAGGGAAAAGGACAGCTTCACCCTACCACGCCTTCACCGAGTCATCATCCCAATGTTTTCTTCAAGAACAATTGTTGCGTCTTCTAAAATGAACAGAGACTTAACTTTGTCCATTCCGTTTCTCGTGTTTCTAGATTTGAGCCATTTAGCAGGTCTATAGTATAACGTATTGTTTATGTTTCTTTTTTAATTGTTTGCTAAGATGATGTCAGTTTTACATTGTTACATCGCACATGCTGAAACAGTTTCATTAGTTCTGGGCTAGACTAGAATCTGGAAATGTCTACTACCCTTTTTTTTTTTTTAGTTGTTCAATGAAATTAGCACTTTTTATATGTGTTTTGCTACTGCCTAGTGAAGAATTGGGCAATATGGAATGCATCGGAAGAAGTGAGAATTATTGAGAAATCAGTTTATGGTTGTATGAACGGACGGGGAATAAGCAGGTAAATGTAGAGCCTATCAATGACAAAAGAACAGTGCAGAGATGTAGTATCAGGATAACATTAGATATTGCATGTTATGTGCTATCTATTCGGGATAGGGAGCTAGCCATGCTGTTATCCTCAAAACATTGGATTACCAACTTGAACAATGAGATCTTAGCGTAATAGCTAAATAGCAAAGCCAACCAAATATAAACCCGAGCAAACAATCATTTTGTAAACTGTTAGCCTCAACTATCATGACAAGTACATATACCTATTTCTCTGTTGAACAATGTTAGATACAGTCTATGATATTAACCAGATGGCTCTGATGCTAACTCACTAACCAGCCATGTCAAGTCTATGGAAGAGGCTAGCTAGCTAGCATCAGCTTTGTGGGGTTATGCTATGTGGAAACACTTTTTAAAAATCCTGAATTTTTCTCACCAGCGCATTGCTGTAGCTTTCAAATTATGTTAATGTCATTTAGTAATTGTAACAAATTTGAGGATGTTTTGCGACATCTCCTCTCTGTTGGCAATGCCTGATGACACACAGGAAATGGCTCCCCCAATAATGTACTTTCCAACCGCCCCGCTAAAAAACGCTCCTCGCACGCAGGAAAAAAAACTGACGCTCCAAATTTGCTCCATTCAAGGAACTAAAAGTAATTATTTAGGCTTTGACTAACCTAGAATTGAATAAAAATGGAACAAAAAAATTCCTTGTGTCTACGGTGCCTTTCAATTCACTTTTAGAAACACGACTTTGGCCAGTCTGTGGCTTCAGGGTCATGCGATGGTGCCTGGTGAGCAGGCCAGCAGTGGAGAATACCCTCTCCACGCTTGCAGAGCCACTGGGAATGCCAAACACCCTTCGGCCACTTTTGCCAGGCTGGGCAGGGACGCAGAGTTTTTTTAATGTTCTATAGGTAGCGCTAAAGGTTTTTAGGCAAAATAACCCTATCAAAAGTGAAAGCTCCTTGAAAGAGATAATCTGACAGGCCTATTTTGTCACGACTCCTCCCGCTCCTCCCCTCCGGGGTTCAACGTCACCGGTATACTAACCACCGGTCCTGGGATCTATCGTTATGCACACCTGGCATCAATCATTACGCACACCTGGACATCAGACACACCTGGACTCCATTACCTCACTTTCCTCCCCTATATCTGGCACTACCATAGGTTGTTTCCCCAGTCAGTATTGTTTGTGTTTCATGTCTATACGCTACTCGTGCTTGTTATATTGTTCGATGTTCCGTTTATTGTTAAACTCACCACCTGCACTTGCTTTCCGACTCCCAGCATAGACGTTACAGAATACTGACTCCAACAATGGAAGCAGCAGGAAAACAGAATATTCCCAGGCGGTCGACGAGCAGGGATAACTTCTACGTCAACACCATGACCAGCTGGCACAACTGGTGACGGCTATGGAGGAGGCTCTTCGCAGTGTGCAACATCTCGAACATGCCTGGGAGGCGTTGTCATCAACTAGCGGAGGACACTCTGAATAAAGTCGACCCAGCGAGTGAGCACAACAGCCCATTCAGCAGCCTGCTCAGGTCATGGATGCCCCTTTTGTCCCTCCGAGATAAATATGACGGTACCACATCTAAACACAGTGGCTTCCTACTTCAGTGCTCCCTCTACTTTACACACCAGATAGGAACCCCCACCTGAATGCCGGAGGACCTGCTTCCCCATCCCCTGTGGTTCCATGTCAGTTGAGAGTCCTATGGTTGCCCTTCAGCCCAACATCCCAGAGGTATACCAGGACCTGCGGGAGGTATTCTCCCAAGACCCGCGCCACCTGTCTTCCTCCTCATCGCCCCTGGGACTGTGCCATCAACCTATCAGGTATAGATTACAGAGGACTCAATGAAAGCCATAGAGCAGCTCTGCGGTGCCCGGTTCTTTACCAAATTGGACCTGCGGAGTGCATACAATCTCAGCCGCATCCCGGGGGGGGGGGGTGGAAGAAGGCGTTTAGCACGATGTCTGGTCACTACGAGTACTTGGTGGTGCCATTTGGTTTAGCCAATGCTAATGCTAATGTCAGTGTTCCAGGCAATCGTTAACGAGGTGATCAGGAACATGCTCGGACGCTAGGTGGTTGTGTATATCGATGACATCCTGATTTACTCATCTACCCTGGAGGATCACATCACTCACGTTCGAGCAGTCTTGGAACGCCTCCTGACTAACCACCTGTTCATCAAGGCTGAGAAGTGACAATTTCATCAGAAGGCTGTCTCCTTCTTAGGCTACCAAATCAGACCGTAGGGAGTGAGGATGGATGACAAGAAGGTAGATGCGGTCACGTCATGGCCAGTCCCAACAACTATAAAGGGGTTACAACGGTTTTTGGGTTTTGCCAACTTCTACCGCCGTTTCATCAGGAATTTCAGCTCAGTCACTGCCCCTCTCACCTCTCCCCTCAAGGGTGGTCTCCGTAGGTTGGTATGGAGCCCAGCAGCCGGCTGGGCCTTCCGTCTACTCAAGGGACATTTCACCTCGGCCCCATTGCTCAAACACCCAGATCCTACGATATCCTTTGTGGTGGAGGTGGACGCTTCAGAGCTGGGCATGGGGGCAGTTCTGTCTCAACGACAGGGTAATCCACAGAAATTGTATCCGTGTGCATATTACTCTAAGAAACTGTCCCCTGCGGAGAGGAACTATGATGTCGGTGATCAGGAGCTCCTGGTGGTGAAGTTGGCATTAGAGGAGTGGAAACACTGGCTGGAGGGCGCCACAGACTCATTTCTCATCCTCACCGACCATCGGAATCTGGAGTACATACAGACAGCGAGGAGACTGAATCCGCGCCAAGCAAGGTGGGCCCTTTTCTTCACAAGGTTCGACTTCACGCTGACCTATCGCCAAGGTTCAAAAAACACCAAGGCCTATGACCTGTCCCGTCTCTATGATTCGGGAGAAGGTCCAGGATGCACGTCATCAGACACACCTGGACTCCATTACCTCACTTACCTCCCCTATATCTGGCACTCCATTAGGTTGTTTCCCCAGTCAGTATTGTTTGTGTTTCATGTCTATACGCTACTTGTGTCATGTTGTTCCATGTTCCATTTCTTATTAAACTCCCCACCTGCACTTTTTTTCCAATCCCAGTGTATACATTACAGAATACTGACTCCCAGTGTCTACGTTACATATTGGGTCAAAATCAATGATAGCTTATTGTATAGATAATGAAACTAGAATTAACTAAACTTTTAAGAGATCAGATTTTTTGTTTATAAATACATTGCCACGATGAAACACTTAGCTTGCTACCCACCTCACTCCTTTCTGTTAGCATGTTAGCATTCAGATTCCACAATGATTATTTAGTTGCGGACACTACTGTACATCACTGCACTCCCTCTCTCGCTCTTTGGTCCTATACATTGTAAGTCACCTTGATTTTGCACCTGTGTGTTTTATCAGTTTCTTTATGAAAATATTTAGCGAACTCCATGGCAGTAGCTAAAGCAAGGGGCTATAGCAGCACACAAGTAGCCTACAAATGCATGCTGGGCTGGGCATGCCCTGAGCTCGTGAAGTGAGCACTACAGGAGTGGTAGTGGATTGAAATTGGAGCGGGCGAGAAGGCCAACGCTCCAGCCTTTGGGAAACTCGCTCCGCACTCCAGTCAAATTGGGCACGCTCCGCTGCTCACTCGCTCCGCTCCAGCTCTGCTCACATACTCTGGCCATCACCATCTTTTTACAGGAGTTCTCATGGCACACTTCCACACATAATTCTGGGACTTTCCCTTAATTCTAAAACATTGGGCAAGAGTGCCCTCTCCCTCCCTACAACGCTCCCTCTCCATCTCTCCCTCCACCCTCTTTACCCTCCCTCCCCCTCTCTCTCTCTGGAGGTCTGTTGAGGTTTAATTCCTTCAGTCGTCTGCTCCTCTGGGTCAAGAGACTGAGTGGGTTGAAGAGAAATGTCATGTTTTTATGAGCAGACTCAATCACTCACTCGCTTTCCTTTACTTTCCTCCCTTTTATTTCCCTTTTCTTTCATGACCTCTTCTCATCTCTCTTCATTTCGCCTCCCTCTCTCACTCTCTCTCTCTGGTGGTCTATGCAGCTTTAATTCATAAACAATTTTCTGTTCTTATGGTTTACTAGGAAGGCCCCCCCCTATCTCTCTTCTCCTTCCCCCTCTTTCCTCAGCCCAAGTCCCCAATCCTTTCTATACCAAGCCATCAAAATAACCATAACTCAACCTCCCTCTGGTTCCAAGAACACAGATAGAGAGGGAGGGGGAGAGAGAGAGAGGAAAGGAAAGAGCGAATGAGAAAGACAGAGAGAGAATGAGATAGCAAGGGGAGAGGAAGGATGGTAGGAATAGTGAGGAAGAAAGAGAACAGAGAGGGGGATGGAGTTAGAGAGGGAGAAAATGAATTAGATACCAAACATTAACACCTTCCTAATATTGAGTACCACCCCCTTTTGTCCTCAGAACAGCCTCAATTAGTCAGGGCATGGACTCTACAAGGTGTCGAAAGCATTCCACAGGGATTCTGGCCCATGTTGATTCCAATGCTTGTGTCAAGTTGGCTGGATGTCCTTTGGGTGGTGGACCAATCTTGATACACACGGGAAACTGTTGAGTGTGAAAAACTCTGCAGCGTTGCAGTTCATGACACAAACCGGTGTGCCTGGCACCTACTATCATACCCCGTTCATAGGCACTTACAAATCCTCCTTTAACCTGTCTCACAGGCTACACAGACTGAAGTGGATTTAACAAGTGAAATCAATAAGGGATTATAGCTTTCACCTCAATTCACCTCAATTCACCTGGTCAGTCTATGTGATGTAAAGAGCAGGTGTTAGTGTATAATTAGAATGAACGAGAGAGATAACAGGAGGAAGAAATGAGAGGAAAAAGGAGAAGAATGAGGGACACGGAAAGATAGAGAAAAAAAGCTGCCAGTAAGAAACACTAAAGAGCGAGGGATGAATACATCATTGTAAAAATGGGGCATGTCAATAGAATATAGAGTGAGAGAGAAAGAGAAATGTGATATGGAGGATATAAAGAGAGAGTGAGAGTGAGTGAGAGAGGATTGTGATATGGAGGATATAAAGAGAGAGTGAGAGAGTGAGTGAGAGAGAAATGTGATATGGAGGATATATAGCTAGAGAGAGAGAGAGAGAGAGAGAGAGAGAGAGAGAGAGAGAGAGAGAGAAAAAGAGAGAGAGAGAGAGAGAGACTGAACGAGATTCAGGCCAAGAGCGAAAGAGAAAAGGGGAAGAAGGAGAGAGAGAGAGGTGGAGCACAGTCAGTAAAGGAGTGGGTCTGCTCTGGTCTGACTGACTCAGGAGGGAATTGATTAGTGGCCTGGAGCCACATTCCTACACAGCCAGGGAACCACTGCAGGGGGAAAGGAGGAGAGGGATATAGAAGGGGAATAGAGAGGACTGAGGGAGAGAGTTGTGAGAGCAAGAGGGAGGAGGGGAGGAAGAGAGAGAGATAAAGAGAGAGCGAGAGAGAGAGAGATAGGCAAGGGGTAGAATGAGAAAGAGGGGGGAAAGACTGTTAGGAAGAGAGAAAGAGATATTTGCAGAGGTGGGTATCTATCTGAGATAGAAACAATAGGTTGGAGAGAAAGAGGTGGGGTCGAGTCAGCTCTCTTACACACACACACACACACATGCACCTGCACACACTATTGGCTATCGGTGTGCTGTGCTTTCATAATAAAAACAGTGTGATGCAACCCAGAGCTTCCCTCAGACAAAGCACAGCCTCTCCACACTAATAACCAGGAAGTCAACACAGGATATAACACCATACAGAAAGAACCAACACACCCCTGCAGGGACAAGATATCACAGACAACCAGAAAAGCGACTACACTAATCTAGGTGTTGATATTGGAAAATGTGGTAATGATGATTCTCTCCAAGCACAGTCTTTCTGCACCAGATTGACATAATATTAAATATAATTCATCTGTTGGTTTTTAGTGTGCAAGGCAGCAAAGATTGACAGAAACCACGCGTCATGTCATAAGCATGTTACAATGAAATAAACTCACAGTAACAGAACGCCATCTTTCTCCCATCCATCACCTCCTACCATACCCCCACTTGTCTAAAAAGGGCCTGGTTAATTAGGTTGGGGCTACACAGGAAAAACCCAGTGGAAAGTATCAAATACACTATATACATCACATTACGACTGGGAGTTAAACCCATCCTTATTATGGACAGATCAGCAGATCTGTACAGTGCCAAAGGCAAGGCTATCCCTGGTGTAGTGAAAGGAGGCTTCCTGCTACTCTTTTGAGATTAGATTGGTTTTCACCGGGGTTAGGAGTTAGGCCAGGGGTGTATTCATTACATGAAGACCATGTAACCGTACTCCAAATGGAAACGAAAGCAAGAGTTTCTATAGGACAAATTCAGGTAGCTCCCTCCCTGTTTAATTTGCTTCTGTTCACTTTCATTTGGTTCTGAATACACCCCAGGATATCTAAGGAGTCACAACCATAATCCTTGAGATCCAGAACCAGACTGTGACCAGATCTGTTGAGGTGCCAGGACACAGATGCAAACCCAGGCACAAATCCATTTACAGACTGCATTTAGGTCTTAAAACAAGTTCAAGACAATTTTTTTGTGAAGACGCACAGCTGTGGATCTAGGCTGAGCTGATCTGAGCTGATCTGCAACTATTGATTGATATCACTCACCTCTGACGTCATCACTGTATTATTGCTGTATTATCGCTGTATTATCCCTGTATTATCGTAGTATTTTTGCTGTATTCTCCCTGTATTATCCCTGTATTATCGCTGCATTATCCCTGTATTATCCCTGTATTATCGTAGTATTTTCCCTGTATTATCGCTGTATTTATCCCTGTATTATCGTAGTATTTTTGCTGTATTTTCCCCGATCATCGCTGTATTATCGTAATTTTGCTGTATTTTCTCTGTATTATGGCTGTATTATCGCTGCAATTATCCCTGTATTGTCGTAGTATTTTTGCTGTATTTTCCCTGTATTATCGCTGTATTATTCCTGTATTATCGTAATATTTTTGCTGTATTTTCCCTATATTATCGCTGTATTATCCCTGTATTATCGTTGTATTTTCCCTGTATTATCGTAGTATTTTTGCTGTATTTCCCCAGTATTATCCCTATATTATCGTAGTATTTTTGCTGTATTATCCCTGTATTATCCCTGTATTATCTCTGTATTATTGCTGTATTATCTCTGTATTATTATTTAATTTTTTTCACCTTTATTTAACCAGGTAGGCCAGTTGAGAACAAGTTCTCATTTACAACTGCGACCTGGCCAGGATAAAGCAAAGCAGTGCGACACAAACAACAACACAGAGTTACACATGGAATAAACAAACGTACAGTCAATAACACAATAGAAAAAAATCTATATACAGTGTGTGCTGTATTATTATTGTAACGGCTTTCCTCTTCCTCTTCATCCGAAGAGGAGGAGCAGGGATTGAACCAAAATGCAGCTTTGTGATATGACATGATATTTAATAAACAAAACAGAAAAACACGACGAACACTTGAATAATTACAAAACAATAAACGACGTAGACAGACCTGAACGACGAACTTACATGAAACACGAAGAACGCATGAACAGGAAAACTGACTACATAAAACGAACAAACAAACAAACCGAAAACAGTCCCGTGTGGCGCGACAAACACAGACACAGGAGACAACCACCCACAAACAAACAATGTAAAAACACCTACCTTAATATGATTCTCAATCAGAGGAGATGAAAACCACCTGCCTCTAATTAGGAACCATATCAGGTACCCATAAACCAACATAGAAACACAAAACATAGACTGCCCACCCAAACTCACGTCCTGACCAACTAACACATACAAAAACTAACAGAAAACAGGTCAGGAACGTGACAATTATCCCTGTATTATTGTAGTGTTTTTGCTGTATTATCCCTGTATTGTCGCTGTTTTATCGTCGTATTAGACGTCTATATGAGGACAAACTGTATACAAAAACCCCAGACTGCATCATGTCAGTAAGTGAATCTCACACTGCATAAAGATGGCTAGGAATGTGAAATGGGTCTGGGGGCAGGCAGCAGGGAGAGGGAGAGGGAGAGGGAGAGGGAGAGGGAGAGGGAGAGGGAGAGGGAGAAGGAGAAGGAGAGGGAGAGGGAGAGGGAGAGGGAGAGGGAGAGGGAGCAGAGCAGGCCATGAATGAAGCCCAACTGAAGCCATTATATCCCCTGACCTTGTTTTGCCCCTCTGGCGAAGGAAACACCAAAATGACTTGTTGTTCTTGCGTCGGGGCCAGAACCTATTCAACGTTGCTTGTTTAGACAATCTCTCCTCTGGGCTGTGTGTGTCTGTGTGTATGTGTGTGTGTGTGTGTGTGTGTGAGTGTGCATGCGTACACACACACACAATAGTACACACACTCTCGCGCACACACACAGACACACACAGGCTTTTTATCTGGGAAATGTTCTGGGATCAGAGACATTTGAGGTATTTCCTCATATCCGGGTCAGATCAGATCGGCTGGCAGCTATGGGGCTAGTATAGGACTGGACCAGACCAGAGTGGATACTGATCTAGAGAACTTAGCTCTGACTTACATACTGTGTTGAAGAGCAGAAACACCTTGCTTTTTGTGTCCTAAAATACCCGATGGGAAGTAGGAAGGCAGGGGAGAGGAGGGAAGGAGAGGAGGATACAGGAGAAGGGAGAGGGGCCTATGTAGGGAAAGAGACTGGCTCTGCTCTAGGTTTAGAGGCAGAGTCTTTACAACCAGCTCTGGAATGTAGAGATGGAGTTGGGTTTTTATTGTTCTTCAGAAGCACCACCGTAGCTATCAGGAGCCAGCCACTACCTTTCTGTCTTCTCTATCTCTTTCTCCTTTCCCTCTTTATATCTCTCTCTATTCTTTATCCATCTTTTCACTCCAATCTAGTCTGCCTCATCCTCACCTAGTATCTCTTCTATGTTTCTTTCTTCACTCTCTTTTCCCTTGTTCGCCTTTCTTCCAACGATGCATTTCCAAACTACCAGTAGCCTCTGCCTCTCTATCTTGGCCCCTCCTGGAGAGAGATGTCTACACCTGTACAGACTACAGAGAGCCCAGACAGGCAGCTACTACAGTCTGTACAATAATAACACCATTACTCACTGGAGAAAGAATGGAGCGAGAGGGAGAGGAGGACCCGAGACCTGGTCACCTCTGACTCTGCCTTGCACTCCACACTGAGTCACTATAACTCTGTCTGAAGGAGACAAAGCTACCTGCTATACAGATACAGGTACTGTACATCTAGTTTCTAAGGAGAGTGAATGAGAACCAGAGAGAGAGAAGGGGATGAAAATAGCGATAAGGGCAGGGGGATAGAGTCTGCCTCTGTGTTACAGCGCATTCGGAAAGTATTCAGACCCCTTGAATTTTTCCATATCTTGTTCCGTTACAGCCTTTTTCCCCTCATCAATCTACAAACAGGTGTTTAGTTATGTGTGTACATTTAACATAAATGCCTTATTTACATAAGTATTCAGACCTTGTGCTATGAGACTCGTAATTGAGCTCAGGTGCATTCTGTTTCCATTGATCATCCTTGAGATGTTTCTACAGCTCGATTGGAGTCCACCTGTGGTAAATTCAATTGATTGGACATGATTTGGAAAGGCACACACCTGTCTATATAAGGTCCCACAGTTGACAGTGCACGTCAGAGCCAAAACCAAGCCATGAGGTCGAAATAATTGTCCGTAGAGCTTCGAGACAGGATTGTGTCGAGGCATTTACATTACATTTAAGTCATTTAGCAGACGCTCTTATCCAGAGCGACTTACAAATTGGAAAGTTCATACATATTTATCCTGGTCCCCCCGTGGGAATTGAACCATGGTCCCCCTGTGGGAATTGAACCCACAACCCTGGCGTTGCAAGCGCCATGCTCTACCAACTGAGCCACACGGGACCGTGAGGCACAGATCTGGGGAAGAGTACCAAAACAATTCTGCAGGTTTGAAGGTCCCCAAGAACACAATGGCCTCCATCATTCTTAAATGGAAGCAATCGGGGGAGAAGGGCCTTGGTCAGGGAGGTGACCAAGAACCTGATGGTCACTCTGACAGAGCTCCAGAGATCCTCTGTGGAGATGGGATAACCTCGCAGAAAGACAACCATCTCTGCAGCACTCCACTAATCACGCATTAATGGTAGAGTGGCCAGACGGAAGCCACTCCTCAGTAAAAGGCACATGACAGTGCGCTTGGAGTTTGCCAAGAGCCATCTAAAGGACTCTCAGACCATGAGAAACAAGATTCTCTGGTCTGATGAAAACAAGATTAAACTCTTTGGCCTGAATGTCAAGCGTCATGTCTGGAGGAAACCTGGCACCATCCCTATGGTGAATCGTGTTGGTGGCAGCATCATGCTGTGGGGATGTTTTTCAGTGGCAGGGACTAGGAGACTAGTCAGAATTGAGGGAAAGATGAACAGAGCAAAGTACAGAGAGATCCTTGATGAAAACCTGCTCCAGAGCGCTCAGGAACTCCAGACTGGGAAGAAGGTTCACCTTCCGACAGGACAACGACCCTACGCACACAGCCAAGACAACGCAGGAGTGGTTTCGGGACAAGTCTCTGAATGCCCTTGAGTGACCCAGCCAGAACCTGATCTAACATCTCTGGAAAGACCTGAAAATAGCTGTGCAGCGACGCTCCCCATCCAACCTGACCGAGCTTGGGAGGATCTGCAGAGAAGAATGGGATAAACTCCCCAAATACAGGTGTGCCAAGCTTGTAGCGTCATACCCAAGAAGACTCGAGGCTGTAATCGCTGCCAAAAGTGCTTCAACAAAGTACTGAGTAAAGGGTCTGAATACTTACATAAATGTGATATTTCACTTTTTTATTTTGAATACATTTGCAAAAATGTCTAAAAAACTGGTTTTGCATTGTCATTATGAGGTATTGTGTGTATTCATGAGAAAAAACTAACAATTTAATCAATTTTAGAATAAGGCTGTAACGTAACAAAATGTGTAAAAAGTCAAGGGGTCTGAATACTTTCCGAATGCACTGTACATACAGTATAATACTCTAGAGTGGGTATGCATGTCTGTACGTATGTGTGTATTTGTGTGCTGGATGACAATGTCTACTTGCTGAGTAGATTGGGAGTGTGTAGAGTGGTGGATTGGTTGGCTTAGCTGGGGCTGTACACACACACACACACACACACACACACACACACACACACACACACACACACACACACACACACACACACACACACACACACACACACACACACACACACACACACACACACACACACACACAGAGCATTAAATCTTCCATAAGCAGAGAGGCACACAGCACTGTCACCCATGATAAAGCTTAGCTACATACACACAACATTCCCCAAGGTATACTTAGCAAAGCAAACTGCCCGCCTGCACATACACACTCTGCCATCACCAGAGAGCAATGGTGGAAGTAAATGATGATATCCCTCAGCAAAGGTAATCCATCACCATAGTGCAGGTGTCCTGAAATAAACTGTGACTTCCTGTGGTCTTAATGGTACAGTGCAGGTGTCCTGAAATAAACTGTGACTTCCTTTGGTCTTACTGGTACAGTGTAGGTGTCCTGAAATAAACTGTGACTTCCTGTGGTCTTAATGGTACAGTGTAGGTGTCCTGAAATAAACTGTGACTTCCTTTGGTCTTAATGGTACAGTGTAGGTGTCCTGAAATAAACTGTGACTTCCTGTGGTCTTAATGGTACAGTGTAGATGTCCTGAAATAAACTGTGACTTCCTGTGGTCTTAATGGTACAGTGTAGGTGTCCTGAAATAAACTGTGACTTCCTGTGGTCTTAATGGTACAGTGCAGGTGTCCTGAAATAAACTGTGACTTCCTTTGGTCTTAATGGTACAGTGTAGGTGTCCTGAAATAAACTGTGACTTCCTGTGGTCTTAATGGTACAGTGTAGGTGTCCAGAAATAAACTGTGACTTCCTGTGGTCTTAATGGTACAGTGTAGGTGTCCTGAAATAAACTATGATTTCCTGTGGTCTTAATGGTACAGGGTAGGTGTCCAGAAATAAACTGTGACTTCCTGTGGTCTTAATGGTACAGGGTAGGTGTAGTCTACCAAACTGTCTGAGATGTTCTGCACCCCAGTGGAGATAAGGAAAATAACATGACGGCTGGAAAAGATGCCTGGCTCTCATAACACAAGAAATGTTTAGCCATCTCTGCACTCTCTAGTAAGCCAGCCACACACACACAGAAACACACACACACACATATCACATGCAAACACAAACACACGCACACGCACAAAGCCCTTCGTTTAACTGAAGGCTAGAGCTGTAGAGCGATATGATTGAGCCATAATCTATTGGACAAAAGGAGGCTAACTTACTGTATGACCTCAAGTTGCACAATAATGTCATTATCATAACAGAAACACACACACACACACACACACACACACACACACACACACACACACACACACACACACACACACACACACACAGTCTTGTATAACTTACCTTGTGGGAACACACAATTCAGTCCCATTCAAAGTCCTATTTTCCCTAACCCCTAAACCTAACCATAACCATAACCCCAAAACCTAACCTTAACCCCAAAACCTAACCTTTACCCTAAACCTAACCCTAGCTTCTAACCAATGTTCCCTCTAATTTTGTTCGGCACTGAGCAAATTTCAGGTCTGCTGAGTGCAAACCTGAACGTTGTGAAAATTCTGTGCAACAACTTCACCGTGAACACTGAGGATGTACCCACTTTAAGTTACAGTTTTACTGTGAACACTGAGGCTGTACCCACTTTAAGTTACAGTTTTACTGTGAACACTGAGGCTGTACCCACTTTAAGTTACAGTTTTACTGTGAACACTGAGGCTGTACCCACTTTAAGGTACTGTTTTACTGTGAACACTGAGGATGTACCCACTTTAAGTTACAGTTTTACTGTGAACACTGAGGATGTACCCACTTTAAGGTACAGTTTTACTGTGAACACTGAGGATGTACCCACTTTAAGTTACAGTTTTACTGTGAACACTGAGGCTGTACCCACTTTAAGTTACAGTTTTACTGTGAACACTGAGGATGTACCCACTTTAAGTTACAGCTTTACTGTGAACACGGAGGCTGTACCCACTTTAAGTTACAGTTTTACTGTGAACACTGAGGCTGTACCCACTTTAAGTTACAGTTTTACTGTGAACACTGAGGCTGTACCCACTTTAATGGTACAGTTTTACTGTGCACACTGAGGCTGTACCCACTTTAAGTTACAGTTTTACTGTGAACACTGAGGCTGTACCCACTTTAAGTTACAGTTTTACTGTGAACACTGAGGATGTACCCACTTTAAGTTACAGTTTTACTGTGAACATTGAGGCTGTACCCACTTTAAGTTACAGTTTTACTGTGAACACTGAGGCTGTACCCACTTTAAGTTACAGTTTTACTGTGAACACTGAGGCTGTACCCACTTTAAGTTACAGTTTTACTGTGAACACGGAGGCTGTACCCACTTTAAGGTACAGTTTTACTGTGAACATTGAGGCTGTACCCACTTTAATGGTACTGTTTTAATGTGAACACTGAGGCTGTACCCACTTTAAGGTACAGTTTTACTGTGAACACTGAGGCTGTACCCACTTTAAGTTACAGTTTTACTGTGAACACGGAGGCTGTACCCACTTTAAGGTACAGTTTTACTGTGAACATTGAGGCTGTACCCACTTTAATGGTACTGTTTTAATGTGAACACTGAGGCTGTACCCACTTTAAGGTACAGTTTTACTGTGAACACTGAGGCTGTACCCACTCAATCTTGTGCTTCTCTGCGTGGGCTGATATTTCTTCTGCGCGACAGTCCTGAGGGAACATTCCTCCTAACCCTAACCCTAAAACTAACCTCAGCTCCTAACCCTAACCCTAAAACTAACCTTAGCTCATAACCCTGAACCTAATTCTAACCCTAACACTAAGCCCCCTAGAAATAGCATTTGACCTTCTGTGGACTAACGAAATGTCCCCAGTAGGTCAAAAGAAATTCCGGTTACTATTCTTTTGGGGACTTCTGGTCCCCACAAGTATAGTTAAACACGTCCACACAGCACACATTCACATGTTTGCACAAACACACATACACACGCACACACGTTATTCCCCCAGAGAAGCAATCCTTTAAATCACTGTATAAGTATCTCTTTAACACAAATCTTCATGTTCATTTAACTCATATCTCTACCGCTTTACCCGTCTCTCCCAGTATTTGTTTCTCTATATCTGTCTCTCTGTCTCTCTCTCTCTCTACTCATTAACGATAAAACAGCTGCTGTATCATCTGTTTATACTGTTGTGAGCGGTGGAATGCAGAAATGGAGATCTCATACACAAATAGATTAGCATCTAGGGGTGTGAACGTTTAAACGTTATAACATTTCAACGAAATTGGGATCATTAAGAAAAAATCCCTAGCTGGGAAAATATGTTTTTTGGGGGGGTTTTCTACCACAAAATTTTAATCACAGTGCAGTTATCACAAAACATATTATTTCCCGAGTTATTGCCTAACTAGACAATAGGCTATAAAGGCCTGGGGAAAGTTGCATAATTGAAATAAGACCACAGAGGAAAAGGCAAACTTTAGGATACTTTGGTGAATTTGCAAGATATGCAAGACAAGACATTGAGAGATACAGATTACCAAGACATATGAACACATTTCTTTCTGCCTGCCTCCTCCTCTCTCTCCCTCGTGCTGGCTCTTTCTCTTCGGCTAATGATGCGAGTATGTGTTCAGTTTTCGGTCTGATGATATGCCCTGCTTTACTGAAGTTCCAAGACATTGCAAGCCAATACATTTGAGATGCAGCATTCCATTGCGAGATACAGCTATTGATTACCGATAGATAGGCCTAGTGCACGGTGCTGACTCTGTTGGTGGCCTGGTGGCCGACCTGCCTATACTGTGACCCTCCCCTCTCTTGCCGTCCCTAGATAGCTCGCTATGAAAGATGTGAGTGTTTGTTTTCTCGGAAGTACGGAAAGTAAATCAGTCTCCTCCGCTCCAAAAATACTGAATCCTAGGAATCAAGGAGCCGATTCCTAGCGGAATCAAATCTTGACACTCGGAAATGGGAGTTGACACCGGTAGCCAACGTGCCAGGAGTCAAGGAATCAATTATTTTGGAGTCGACTCTCCACCACTATGTCATTGTCGTTAACAGTTGGAAAAATGTCAGAGAAAGGCAAGCGACAGCAGCGAAGTCCCGTATGCCAATACTTTGAGAAGTTAAATGAGAAGGTGGTGAAATGCAAATCTGGCGAGGTGGGATTTCAGTATTGCTGGCAGCAGAGCAGCTGCATTGTGAATTCAGGTGGAAGTCTATGAATTTTTCTTATAGTTTGTCAAATTCCTAGTAGCATCTACACATAAAGACAGTGCTAAACACACTCTCTCACACACACACACACACACACACGTCTACAAGCAAAAATGACAGTATTCATGAACACACGCACGCACACACCTACTCCCTCCTGCTCAACGGCTTCATATATGAGACACACTACAAACGCCCTGGGGAATATAGAAGAATATATATGAGGCTATATGGACGGCTGCTCTACTGGGGGTGGGAGGTGGGTATGTGTTCGGGGTGTGTGTGCACGCGTGTGTGCGTGCGTATGCGCATGTTGTGTGTGTGTGTGAGAGTTGACCAATATGAAAACGTTTTGCAGACGGTGAGGTGGTATTCTGTAGCAGTAAAGTAGATATAAACAGAGCATGTGAGATATGAACGCATGGTGGGTGGGAGGAATATACGGTCTGAAAATAAATAAGATTGTCTACCTCCTGCCCTGCTGATATAGTATATTCTGCATATAACACACCTACTGTACACACTGGCTGATGAAACACCTTGAAATACACAGAATACTGACGTACCCTTCACACAATTCAAGATGTATTCATCTGGGTCAAGCTTTAAGCATACTGCACACATCAATGGATAAAGGTATCGGCCTAAATCCAAGAGGTAACCCGGGAACGAGACCTGAACACTGACCTAATGCCTGGGCTTTATTTCAGCGGGAAAAGGCTGTCTTGAATTGTGCAGTTGACCTAGGCTACACTCGCTAAAGGCCAGCGATGGCTGTGGGCTGAATGTGTTATGGTCAGTCATTAGTAGAACTGCTCTCGCTACACTGGTCAGTCATCACACACTCATTTAGTCTATGTCACTGCTGGATGGGTGACTCACCTTCGGACACACACACACACACACACACACACACACACACACACACACACACACACACACACACACACACACACACACACACACACACACACACTGAAATGTATGACACTCACATCATGTTTTTATCCCTCTCAACCACTCCAATCTCCACAATTGTGTATCTCACTCCATATACTCCTTCTCTTCCTCTCTCTCCCTCTTTCTCTCTACCCCTCTCTCCACCTCTCTCTCTTTCTCTTTCTACCTCCTCTCTCTATCCCCCTCTCTCGTCCCCTCTCTCCCTCCCCCCTCTCGCTGATCTGTCATGCCAGTAGAAAGGCTGTCAGCTCAGTGAGCCAGCTAGCGAAGCTTTGTCTCCACAAGTCAACATCTCATCACCTCTACCGGTCCCATTAGCACCTTCTCTCTCTTTCTCTTCTCTAGCTTCTTCTTCTTATTCCATTTACACAACACTTCCTTAGAAAATCTGCAATAGCATTTTCGGCCTCGTATAACTCTTCTATGTTCCCCGAAATTTCTTCTGCATTTTTCTGTGACAAGAAACGTGTCAGATAATACAATCAACCACTTAAAGTCCTCTTAACTCTCTTCCTGCGATATTTGTGGGATGTGTTTCTCAGATGATAGGCAGACCGAAAGTTACGAATGTAACTATGGTTCTACTTCATACCTTTAAAGTATGAATTATGTCCCTCGCGCTCCTCGCAGGACGAGTAATAATAACAACAAAGTCAAGCCGGTGACGTGACAGCGTGGGAGGACGTGCCCCCGCGCTTCATACAGAAACAGATGACAGACCAGGCACTGTTTCAGAGAATCTTCTCGCCCAAACGATTCAGAGCGACAGGAAAGTACTGACGGTCTTCCAGGTATTCGTAGAACCATAGTTACATTCTTAACTTCAGTTGTACTTCATACCTTTCAGACAGTCAGGATGGTTGAAAGTACGGATGACTCATACCAACAAGGTCACGAGGAATAGCACTACTAACCTCTGATTAGTGCATCAGTGCCACTGGAAAGAATGACAGAGCCCATGGTGTGGCAGGATGCGATGTTGACCTTGTAAAATCTTGAGAACGATCAGCAGAGGGTCAGGCTCTTCAGAGTCCGCACCCATAGCTGTAGTTGGTCTGGGCTGGGATGCCATATCCTGCCGTCCAACTGTGAGAGCAGATCCTGTCTGTGAGGGAGCTGCCATGGCTCTCCCTCCAGATGATTGAGGAGGGTTGGAAACCAGCGTCTTGTTGGCCCTCTGGGGCCTGTGCTGAGCCTGAGAGGCCCTGTGCAGCGTTGCTAAGATCAGGGGAGCCGGAAGGAAAGCAGACGGTAGGACCACTGGCCATGTGTGAGCTAAAGCGTCCATGTCCAGGGGGCTCTTGGATTCTGCCAGAGTGAACTAGAGGGAGCAGTGGGATATTTGCTCTGAGGCGAACAGGTCCACGTGTGCTGTTCCTTAACCGCTGCCCTATCACCGTCACTACTTGGGGGTGAAGTATCCATTCCCCCGGGGGCAGTTTCTGTCGCGCCAAGAACTCTGCCACCTCGTTCAACCTTGCTGGGGAGATGAATGGCTCGTAGGAAGACCAGATGTGGTAGGGACCATGTCAAGAGTTGTTGGGCCACCTGTAGGGACCGTACAGATCTCGTTCCCCCTTGATGGTTGATGTGGAACACTGTCGATGTATTGTCTGATCGTGTCAGGACATGTTTGTGTTTGAGAACCGTCAGAAAGCGATTCAGGGCGAGGTAAACTGTCTGAAGTTCTAGCATGTGCTCTTTCCTCCAGTGGGGGCACCTCTCTCCCCGTACAGACCTGTGTTGCCACACTGATCCCCAGCCTGTTAGTGAAGCGTCGGTCATCACTACTTACCGCCTTGCCGGAATTGATCTGAGAGGGACACCTGTAGTCAGGAAGGCTCTCTTGCTCCATGTCCACAGAGTAGAGTAGCACGCTCTTGTCACCTGTATTTTGGTTGTTTCTATCCGGCTTGGGGTCCAATTGGAGGGCGTCGAACCACACTTGTAGTGGCCTTAAAGAAAGTAGGCCTAACGGTGTCACCGCAGAGGCCACCGCAAGCATGCCCATCAGTTATTGGAACGTTCATACCTTCACCAATGCATTCAACTGGAATTGCTGCAGAAGAAGAAGAGTGCTGTCCATGGCTGAGGTGTTATACTTGCCCTCATAGTGCGGGAGTTTAAATTGCTCTTTAAGAGAGGGGGAGGAAGAGAGTGAGAGAATGGTAAGACCCAGCGCTGTGACCTGGGTCAAGTGTCAGCTCTGTGCCCTCGGCCGCACACTCGCGAAAGGGGCCGCAGATGAGCCAGCCGCCGAGGTAAGGAAGGATCTTGATCCCCTGTAAGTGGTGGTAGCTCAGGGCTGCGCTTACACATCTTGTGAAGACGCAAGGAGCCAGGGAAAGACCGAAGGGTAATACTGCAAACTGGTGTGCCTGTGTTCCGGTAACACAGGAACGTGAAAGTAAGTATCTTTTAAGTCCAGGGACGTGAACCATTCCCATGCGGTTACGTTCTGGAGAACGTTTTTTCCTTTTTTACAGACGGGCGCCATCAGTTTTGTGGGCTTTCCCTCTTTTGGTGGCCCTGGGTGGGTCCTGGTGACGTAAACCATTCCCCTGCTGCTACAGTCTGGAGGACGTCGACCGTCCACAACATAGGAAAACATTGAACCGTTTTAAATCCAGAACTGGACGGAAGCCTACGTCTTTCTTCGGAACCAGCTGGTCATCATACTGGCTATCTGAGTTCTCTGTTGCGTCCCTCATGCTGGAGGGTGTGCTAGAGGGACCCGACTTATGGGGCTTGAAGAAAGTATTTTTAACTGCTCTTTGTCACAGGATAAGGAATCGACCTTCCGAGTGAGGCTCTTATTTTTGTACTTTTTTACCGGGGGAGCGCCATCGGTTTGATAGGCTTTCCCTCTGTTAATGACCCTGGGTGTGTCCTGGCGAATAACGGCGGACGCTGGTCAATTATCTGTGAAAAACAGGCCCTCAACTCTGGCTAGCCGCACTTCCTCACCTTCACAGGCAGGACGGCACAGTTAATGCAGGGGTCAGAAAGGGCCTCGCGCACGTGACCAACGCCTAGGCAGGCGGGGCACAAGTCATGACCATCTTCTACTTGTAGTTCAGCTCCACGAGAGGAGCATCCCTGCATGCCCAACATTCTGGTGGTGTAGTGTTCTCTCAGCTCAGAATGGGAAGAAAATGAATGAAAATAGAAAGAAAAAATATTTGTTATGCAACATACTGATTCATCAATGAATTAATGTAATAGTAGCCGGAGACTGTATACAACAGCTACCACAATACACAGTAAGAGTAGAGAGCTACAATAATGAATAATCTGGCTGGAGCTATACAGCATGCTATGAACAGAAGGCTGGAACAGGTGGCTTAATTATGCAAAACACACACGAATGGCCATCTTACGCCAAGCTGACAAAACACAGTGGCAGCGAAGGTGGAATTGGTAACCTAGCTGACGACACACAGTGGCAGCTACTGTAGGTTGAGTTGGTAAACTAGCTAGCTAGCTAGCTTTTAGCATGCTAGCAATACCAGGGGAGAGGGAATACCAGGGGGAGGAAATCCGAATCTCACGTTTTATAGCTGGCTAGGCTAACCATCTTCCTAGGCATGGTTATCTAGGGAAGTGACCCGTTCGAGTTTTAAATAGTCGAAGGACGACTAGTTCCCGGTGGCCTCGATAATGAGCACGGCAGTGGAGGATATCTTGACAAGGTTAGTACAGTGTCCAACACACACACACAAACACTAGTTGGTGGGCTAAGTCAGCACAAGACAAGGAAGCCCGATATCCTGTGAAAAAAGGGATAGGTAGGGGAGAGCTGTCACACGGTCTCGGAGGGCGATTTTCGCACTCTGACCCACAGGTCACAGGCTGTTGGTGACAGACTGACAGTACACACAACTCACACAGAGTTTAGCTTACCATACCGGGACTTGGAAAGATGCAATCCATAAAACGGCAGACAACTTGCACGATACACTACGCCAACTTTGCGAAAATAAATAAGAGAGTGCGTGGTCTGACGTCCGGTTTTATATGAACCGCAGAAGCACGACCTCCCACGCTGTCACGTCACCGGCTTGACTTCGTTGTTATTATTACTCGACCTGCGAGGAGCGCGAGGGACATAATCCATACTTCCAACCGTACAGACGGTCTGAAATGTATGAAGTAGAACCAATGCTGGTGTGAGTACAAAGTGTAAGGCCAGGAGGGTTCAGGAATTTTAACTAGGTTGTGATGAGTTCATGGGGGCCAGGAGAATAATATGGCTAGGTTCCTAGTTTTTGGCATCTCTCTCCCTGAATTCTCTCTCTCTCTCCCTGAATTCTCTCACCCCCCCCCCCCCCCCTCTCTCTCTCTCCCTGAATTCTCTCTCTCTCTCCCTGAATTCTCTCTCTCTCTCCCTGAATTCTCTCACTCTCTTCCTCCCTCTCTCTCTCTCTCTCTCTCTCTCTCTCTCTCTCTCAGGGTTCCCCGTATACTCTCCTCTACTGTACTGTGGGGTGTGAGGCGGCCTGCATCTCCCTGACAGAAATACAGATAGCTTTACACAGCGAGCAGAGCGTGAAACCGCTACACACACTTCACTGAGTAAACCCAGAGACGCATACACACTTCACTGAGCTAGCCCTAAGCCACGAGGGCATACCCCACCACTGGGTGGATGGAGAGCGAAAAAGGAGAGAAAGAGAGGGAGAGAAATAGGCCATAACAAAGAGGGGAGGGAGGGAGGGAGGGAGGGAGGGAGGGAGGGAGGGAGGGAGGGAGGGAGGATAAACCTGGAAGAGAAGAGAAGCTCGTGATTTTTTTTTACTGTCACCATGACAACCCTGGAAGGTGAGCTAGCATACCAGAAGGATGGAAAAACCTGTGGAGTGAAAGGAAAAAAAAGAGGTGGGAAAGGGGGAAAGGAAAGAGAGAGAGAGATATTGTAATGTGTCTGTGCTCAGGTGGGCCCCAACAGCCACACCCATAGGTCAACATTTGAACTCAACAAGGCTGATGTTCACAAGCTTTCACCTTAGTAACCCCCACACTCCGTCCATTATAACTTTACACCCCTATATCAGCTCAACCCAGGGGCGAGAGAGGATAAGAGGGAGAGGAAGACTGCCCTACAAAGACAAAACACAGTAACTACGAATTTGATTTCAAAAATCTTTGATCTGTTGTAATGGGCAAGTATATTATCTGATTGTGGTATTTCGTTTCCTGACACTAGAACAAGCCAGTTGATCAGAACATATCGTGGAGTATCAGAAATTGCTGTCAGTCTAGACATAAAAAAGTCAGATTTTGCTGTAAAAAACTAACATAATTACTGCATTTTGCATTTGTAGGGCAGAATATAGAGAGGTGAATACAAAGAGAGGAAGATATAGTTGTGCATATTCTAATTATCGTGTGTTAGAAGAGACCAGGGTTATTGGGGGCCATGAGGAAGGGGGAGGAAGGGGGAGTAACACTTAAAAAAAAAAAAAAAAACATATTGCAAATCCCAGAGTCGATGCCAAAGCACCCAGCTCTCCTTCTCTCTGACTTCCCCCTTCTCACCAGCCCTCCCCCCTCTCTCTCACTCCCCTCTCTCCATCCCTCTCAGTAACTTGGGTTCTAATGGGGGCACATTTATATATTTCTATCCCTCCCATCTCCCTCTCTCCATCTCCATCTCTCGATCCCTCTCCAGATCTCCTCAGGGTTAGAATGTATTGAATAATTCAGAAGATTGTCTGATTTATAAGGGTGCTTACAGTATTTCCCAGACATCTCTGTCTCAGTCTAACTGACGACTCATTATGGCTACAGACTGTACGACGGTCTACATATTCTGTTCATTATTGCTAAAGTATGACAAGGAAGGGGGGACATCTCACATGACACCCTACTCCCTATAGGTCATTATCAATAAAACGTCACAATAGAGTGTAGAGCATTTGAGTTGGGCCAAGGAGACCCCCCATTGACAACTACGTGCCATTTTCAAGGGATTATTCGATAAATATTTTGATTTTAATATCATCACCTCTTGAAGAACATAGTCAGAACTACACATTTCCCATTATTCCACTCTGTATTTTCAGATACGTGAGGGTAGTCTATCCATTTGGCATGTAGCTAGCTAGGTAGCTAAGCAAACAACCTGTGCCATGTAGCTTGCTTCATCAGAGATTAGGCTTTTGGAAAGAGAAAGTACCATACGGCTTATGGTAGGGAAATGAACATTCAGTTCTCTGGCAACAGCTCTGGTGGACATTCCTGCAATCAGCATGCCAATTGCATGCGCCCTCAAAACATGAGACATCTGTGACATTGTATTGTGTGACAAAACTGCACATTTAGTGGCATTTTATTGTCCGCAGCACAAGGTGCACCTGTGTAATGATCATGCTGTTTAATCAGCTTCTTGATATGCCACACCTGTCAGGTAGATGGATTATCTTGGCAAAGGAGAAATGCTCACTAACAGGGATGTAAACAAATTAGTGAACAGAATTTGAGAGAAATATGCTTTTTGTATGTATGGAAAATTCCTGGGATCTTTTATTTCAGCTCATGAAACAAGGGACCAACATTTTACATGTTGCGTTTATATTTTTGTTCAGTGTAGCTTAATATATTGCGAGGAGAGCTTTATTTCGTTGTATTGTGTAGTTTACACACTGTATCATAAATAAACGTTGATTTGATTAGCTTGAACACATGGTTACAATATAACCTATTACAGAATTTAAGAAAACATAGAGGGGAACTATCAATTTATAGAATATATTTGCATAGATTAAACATGCTATCAAATCCATTGACCAAGTACAGTAGTGAACATAGAATTTTGGGAAATAATTTTAAAACAGGCATAAAATCAAGCTTTTGATGTGGTGTATTCATAGATCTCAATAAACTATAACTTAAATGCAACATTACTTCCAACTTCGTCCAGTTCACATTTCCAATTGCCCACCCTGACATAGCAAGCTAGAATGGGCCAATAGCCAACGTGGGCTAAATATCCCAAGCAGGGCTACAGCAACTTCCAGAGAAGGTCAGGCTCCTGGGCTTTGCGGTGCCCACTCTGGTTTGGGAGTCCTCGGCAGAACAGTGTCGCCTTAACCAAGTGGTCACACATCGTTCTGGCTTCCACTGTGCAAGAGTAGAGAGCAGGTCCGTGGAGTTTTAGGAACATCAAGGCTGACACACTATGAATTAGGATTTTTTTTCAACATTGTGATTGGCCAAAGTGGTCAAGCCTCCGACAGGCCTCCGCAATGCAGAAACGTAGCCAATAGTTCTTCATCGTTCTCGCCAGCGCCAGAGAGAAGACAGGGAAGAAACCACCATTTACAGTGCCTTCAGAAATTTTTCACACCCCCTGACTTTTTCCACATTTTGTTGTGTTACAGCCTGAATTAAAACATTTAGATTTTTTGGGGTCACGGCCCACACACAATATCCCATAATGTCAAAGAGGAATTATGTTGTTTTTATTTTTACAAATGTATAAAAAATGAAAAGCTGAAATGTCTTGAGTCAATAAGTATTCAACCCCTTTGTTATGGCAAGCCAAACTAAGTTTAGTAGTAAACATTTGCTTAACAAGTCACATGATAAGTAGATCTCTGGAACAGGATTGTGTCGAGGCACAGATCTGGGGAAGGGTAACACATTTCTTTTGCAACATTGAAGGTCCCAAAGAACACAGTGGCCTCCATCATACTTAAATGGAAGAAGTTTGGAACCACCAAGACTCTTCCTAGAGCTGGCCGCCCGGCCAAACTGAGCAATCGGGGGAGAAGGGCGTTGGTCAGAGAGGTGACCAAGAAGCCGATGGTCACATAAGTACTCAGACCATTTACTCAGTACTTTGTTGAAGCACCTTAGGCAGTGATTACAGCCTCAAGTCTTATTGGGTATGATGCTATAAGCTTGGCACACCTGTATTTGGGGAGTTCCTCCCATTCCTCTATGCAGGTCCTCTCAAGCTCTGTCAGTTTGGATGGGAGGCATTGCTGGACAGCTTTTTCAGGTCTCTCCAGAGATGTTTGATCGAGTTCAAGTCCAGGCTCTGGCTGGGCCACTCAAAGACATTCAGAGACTTGTCCAGAAGCCACTCCTGTGTTGTCTTGGCTGTGTGCTTAGGGTCGTTGTCCAGTTGGAAGGTGAATCTTCACACCAGTCTGAGGTCCAGAGCGCTCTGGTGCAGGTTTTCATCAAGGATCTCTATGTACTTTGCTCCGTTCATATTTGCCTCGATCCCGACTAGTCTCCCAGTCCCTGCCAATGAAAAACATCCCCATAGTATAATGTTGCCACCACCATGCTTCACCATAGGGATGGTGCCAGGTTTCCTCCAGATGTGACGCTTGCCTTTCAGGCCAAATAGATTAAATCTTGGTTTGTTTTTGAGTCTTTAGGTGCCAATTTTGGCAAACTCCTTTACTGAGGAGTGGCTTCCGTCTGGCCACTATACCATAAAAGCCTGATTGGTGGAGTGCTGCAGAGATGGTTGTCCTTCTGGAAGGTTCTCCATCTCCACAGAGAAACTCTAGAGCTCTGTCAGAGTGACCATCGGGTTCTTGGTCACCTCTCTGACCAAGGCCCTTCTCCCCTGATTGCTCAGTTTGGCAGGGCGGCCAGCTCTAGGAAGAGTCTTGGTGGTTCCAAACTTATTCCATTTAAGAATGACGGGGGCCATTGTGTTCTTGGGGACCTTCAATGTTGCAAAAAGATCTGTGCCTCGAAACAATCCTGTCTCGGAGCTCTATGGACAATTCCTTCAACCTCATGGCTTGGTTTTTGCTCTGACATGCACTGTCAAGTGTGGGACCTTATATAGACAGGTGTGTGCCTTTCCAAATCATGTCCAATCAATTGAATTTACCACAGGTGGACTCCAATCAAGTTGTAGAAACATCTCAATGATGATCAATGGAAACAGAATGCACCTGAGCTCAATTTCAAGTCTCATAGCAAAGGGTCTGAATACTTATGTAAATAAGGTATTTGTGTTTTTTAGATTTAAAAAATGTG
This sequence comes from Salvelinus fontinalis, assembly GCF_029448725.1. NCBI lineage: Eukaryota > Metazoa > Chordata > Actinopteri > Salmoniformes > Salmonidae > Salvelinus > Salvelinus fontinalis. The sequence goes on from NC_074694.1 coordinate 32,243,096, forward strand.
CCAAAAAAAAAAAAAACTGTTTTCGCTTTGTCATTATTGTGTATTGTGTGTAGATTGCTGAGAGAACATTTTAGAATAAGGCTGTAATGTAACAAGATGTGGAAAAAGTCAAATGCACTGTAGCTATAGCGTATTGATGTGAATCACAACGCTGCTCTCTCATTTAGCTATTTGTGCCTTACAGATTGATGTTGTTGTGGATGGCAGTTCACAAATGGGTAATCCAAAAGTTCCGTTACTGATTACACTTTTGGACAGGTATCTAGTAACTGTACATTTAAAAAGTAACCTACCCACCCCTGCACTCACGTACAGTACTGACTGACCCCTACAGATCCCTATGGAGCTCATGTTGAGTGACATGTCCTCATGGTGAACATGGTGTCAAATTATCCTGGCTCTGGAAGGCCTATTTTAATAATTCACACACACACCCCACTGGGCAGACGTTCAACGTCTAGTTTCTGGATGAGTTGACAACTAACGTGAATTTAAAGTGTAGGTTAAAAATATGAAATGGCCTTACGTTGATTACTTTTTGCAAATCCAATTAGTTTTCCACATTGATTCAGTGTCATCACATTGATTTTTGGGGTTGGAATTACGTGGAAACAATGTTGATTCAACTAGTTTTTGCCCAGTGGGACACATCCTCTCTCATTCTCGTTCTCAATATCCTCTCTCTCTGCTTCACTCTCTCTCTCTCTTTGCTTACAGTTTCCCATTTACTGTACCTTCATGGTCTAGTCAGAAGTAGTTGACTTTTGTGCCGCAACTTCCTTATTAGAGCATTGACCAATCAGTTGCTCCGATGAGCCAGAAGAGCCAATCAGAATGGATTCTTAGTTTTCTATCAGGACAATTGGAGTTCTATTTGGACAAACTGTTCACTTTACCTCCTTTCTCCTTTCTCAAATACCCCTTCTTTCCCTCCCTGCAAGCCTACATTTCTGACGTTCTTTTTCACGCTTGGGTGAGTTGTTCTCCAGACATTTTTGTTCATGGGGGACAGAAATGGTCAAGCAGATGAAATCTCTTGCATGATTACGTTTGTCAAACTCTCTCAATCTCTCAGCTGGACCATCATTAAAGCGATTCATTTTTGGACATGGTGTCGAGAGAAGAGGAGAGTGGGAAGGGAGCTGACAGAGAAGGAAAGAGGGAGAGGACGGATAGAGTAGTGTGAGTGGAGAAGATAGAGAATAGCCCAGCATCCTTCTCTATCCCCAACTCATCTCCTCCATAACTACAACTCGTCTAATGACTGTTCATTAAAAAAAGATAGTAAAACCCAAATGAAGCCACATCCGCATTTCTGCTTGTATTGACTGATAATTACCTGTTTTTATTATTTTAGTTCCTGTGCGCTGTTAAACATGGTCCCCCGTCGTCTCATTTTAGGAGGATGGTTTTGCAGTGCACTCATCATAAATTAAATTAAAAAGCAGCACGTCTGCAGATAAAGACACGGCCCACTCCTCAGACCGCCAGCAGATAGAGTGAAGATTGTGTGTGTGTGTATGCATGAGTGTCTGTGTGTCTAGTTGAGACAAATAAAACATGTGAAGACTTTTGATGAAGACTTTCGATGTGAAAAGTGATATATAAAGAAAATGCCCTATCTCTATTATCTAAGCCATGATATACCCTTCACTACTATTTCACAGTCTACCTCAGTGGAATGGAAAGCACTGGGAAGCTAGTTAAGTGTAACACATGGTAGGTCTGGGAGGGGAACTATTTTAGTGTAACACGTGGTGGGTTTTGTGAGGGGAGGGACTATTTGAGTGTAACACACGGTGGGTCTAGAAGGGAAACTATTTGAGTGTAACACATGGTGGGTTTTGTGAGGGGCCTTTCCACTATGTGCCACGTTAATTACTTTCAGCTGTCAACTTCCTCCAAAACATCTTATCTGATGCTACTTCACCCGCACAAGGAAAACACACACGCCAAAACACACACACACATGAATACACATATGCTTACACACACACACAGTGCAACACACACTATCATACACACTATGCCAAAACTACACACGCTAACAAACACACACACACAAGCCAACAGACACATGTCACAAACACATACACTACCGAAGACAACTTCAAAACAACCTCAAAACAGAAGGCAGAAGCACAACTATTCACTTTTGACTTCTTACGAACATAAGAGACATTGTGAAGAAACACACAACCAAATCTCTAGTGTTCCAGAACCATGCCAGTGTGCCAGAAGAGCTGCCTTTATTTATTCATTTAATTTGTGTTGTTTTAAACAGGCGCTTGGCACAGCCCACTAGTACGCTGATGGGAGCTAGGACCCAGCTAGGGAGGACCAACCAAGCAGCTCTCAGTAAATTAAAAGCAGACTTCTTTCCTTCTTTCTCTCGCTGTGTTTTTTTTCTCTCGTTCTTTTTGTCTTCTGCGAGGAGAGGGAAAGGCGAGGGAGGAAGAGAGACAGAGAGACAGAGAGAGAGGGAGAGAGAAAGAGAGAGGGAGAGAGTCTGTAACTGGTTTTGTAGCCACATCTTGTAGGAAATCCTGAACAGAAGATGTTAACGAGAAACACGAACCGAGCACCGAAGCTCCCCTCCCTACGCTGTGTGTCGGCAAAATACACACACACACGCACGCACGCACGCACACACACACACACACACACACACACACACACACACACACAAAGATACCCAAGTACACACATAGGCCATCATTGTAAATAAGAATTTGTTCTGAACTGACTTGCCTAGTTAAATGAAGGTTAAATAAAAAATAAAAATAAAACAGACATATAAATAACCTCCCACACATTCTCTGTCTCTCTCACACGCACACACACACACACACACACACACACACACACACACACACACACACACACACACACACACACACACACACACACACACACACACACACACACACACACACACACACCCCATGCGTACACACACCCATACAGACCCCAACCCCTTAGAAACCTCTAGAAATCAGACAGGGTTTCCCTGTGTGTCTACAACACCAGACTGGAAAGCACAGAGAACAGTCTCCACCATAGCATTGTAGTACAGGCAGAACTATCGAGAAACCCTCTCTTACTGATCAAAAGACAACCAGACAGCTCGCTAGCAGATGAGATCTACCTTCTAAGAAATGCCTATCCAATGCAAATCAACCCACCCATCAAAGCCCCTGGTATACATGGAAGAGAAGAGGGCTACAGTATATATTAACCGGCGTAATCATCATGCTCACACAAATGCTTTAATCCGATTCTAGGTATGGCCTTACAAACAAAAAACATGAAAAATCACTTGAAAAGAACACGTGATAAAACGTGGTTTTCTCACGCGTGAAAAGTCTAAAAAAAATTATAAATAAAAAAGTCAAAAGTGTTTTTTGTGGTTTCCTAACATTTCACATGTGATAATAATTGACGGGTTAGCTGGCAACGTCACAAAAACGATGTGCACGGTTCAATGGGGCAGAAGTCTGTTTCATGTTGTGATTCTGGATGGCCAGATAGCTAGCAACAATGACAAGAAGCTGCCATGTGTGGAATCGTAGGTGGCTTGTTTCGGCAAGTTTTGTCTTGTTCTTGATACCATGCCTTGTTTTGACTGATGTCACTAATATGGCAAACATTCGCTAGCTAGCTAACCAACAACTGTAACGATGTATTTGAGATTAAAAAGTACTCATTGTACAAATGTATTATGTTTTCAATAAACATTGGCGATTAAATACAGTTGACATGTTGTCAAAAATCTAAGCCAACCCCGTCTGTTTTGCCCCGCAGTTGTGCACGCGTCGGTTTTGTTGCTAAACAACCAACCCCTCTATAAATTTCACATGTGCTTTTGTAACTGGTGGGATTAGAACCCGGGAGACGCCAACGTCTTGACCATTCGATCAAAAGGGCCAACGCAAATTTGCAAGTCGCAGGCGGGGGTACCTCATCAAGTGACCATGGGCAACCATGACCGGCTCATGTTCTCTGCATGTGCATTTTCAAATGTTAATGTCAACTAGGACTGTCAAACTAATTTGTTCAAATTGAGCGTTCATTTAAAAAAAAAAATGGAAATACAAGAATTTTGACATCTTGATTTCCTCCAAAGTAACGGTTAGCAAAATCAGGTAAATTGATAAACACACTTTCTTTAACCTCAAAGTCAACTTGTTTTGGCATCGCATTGTTGTTTTTAGCTGTATTGATTATGTATTTGGAGTATTTTGAACACTTTCAGACAATGCGATTAACACATTTTTAGTTACCTGATTTAACTCTGACAGCACTCATTTACTTTTTGTTAAATAAGGAGACACAGAGCACTAGCTTCTCTGTTCTTTTAACTGGGCTTCTTCCAATGATCCCTCACCAATGAATAAGAAGAGAGGTGTGTGCCTGTAGCAGTAACTCTCAGAAATAATCAAATAATATGAATGAATACATTATTCTTTTTAAATAACTTGAATTATTATACTCAGGTGGGCTGAATGACCTTTTAACAGAATGGCATTACAGAATTTGCAATTCCGTATGTGGAAACATTGCTACTGTAAACGTGTTACCACCCCCTTTTCTGTGAGGAACCAACACCACCTGTGAACTGCAATTCCACATTTGAAAGTTAGATTTTCATATGTGAATGTTTCTTACATGTGAAACTGCAAACTTGATTTTTCACATGTGAAATTTTTTAACATGTGAAACAGCAAAAAAACATGTTTTCCTTCTCACGTGTAAAAAGGTGGTGTTGACGTGAAATTTAAGCTCAACATTTGAAAACAGCTATTTCACAGGTGAAAATGCGATTTTAACACGTCAAAAACGGGGTTTCACATGTGAAACTGCAAATTTGACATCTTCTTTTTGTAAGGGTGTCGATGCCATCCACACCCAAGCACGCATGTTCACACCCATACAAGCACGCACGCACGCACATCCTAGAGGGAGATTAGGTGTAATGACTGGGAAACTGTAAATGTCACAGCCATTTGAGCTAGTGCTGAATCCTAGGGTGTGTGGGTGTATTTGTGTGTTTATGTGTGTGTGTGTGTGTGTTGTCGTGTCAGAGACATGAACAAAAATGTATCCGGTAAAGGGCAATGAAGTGAGGCAAAGTCATTACAGTGGACACAAACACACGCACACATACACAGACGGTAACATACATAAACACGCACGCTCAGATATAAAAAGTCACATCAATACACAGATACATAGCACACACACGCACGCACGCACGCACGCACGCACGCACGCACGCACGCACACACACACACACACACACACACACACACACACACACACACACACACACACACACACACACACACACACACACACACACACACACACAGTCGTTGGCAGACGTGAATGAGCAGTAAATAATGGGGTCTTCTTGCTGGAGGACATTTCTTAATGACAGTACAAACACCACAGGGGGACTGGAGAGAAGAAGAGACGACAGAGATAGTGACACACGCACTCGCATTCACACAAAAATACGGGGACACTCCACTGCTCAGACACAACCAGTTAATGATCGATGCAGCTCTTTAGACACTAAACATAGAGGGATAGGCATTGGCTGCAGCACACATTCACACACACACACAGAGAAGCCACAAATACAGAGCACCTGTGACTGAGAACCCGATGAACCCTAGACTGAGAGGGCAGTGAGAGAGCTCTGGCCGGTACACACACACATACTGGACAGCGAGGCCAGAAAGATCATGACTCTTACATAAGCCTTCTTCCCCCAGAAGTATTTATATCACTGGTTGGTTATCTATAATAAGAAATCTCTCTCTCTCTCTTTCTCATCCCTTCTTCCATTCTTCCCAGACAGGCGCGGGATCTCTGATTAGAGCCCCGATGACAGAGGGAGAAGAAAGGAGGGGTGAGAAGAAGAGAGAGGAAGGGGGCGAGGAAAGGGATAGAGGGGTGTGAAGAAGAGGGAGGGCAGAGAAGGGGCGAGAAGGGGAAAGAGAGAGAGAGAGAGAGAGGGAAGGGGTGAGAAAGAGAGAGAGGGGACTGCATGCGTGTGCCAGTCAGCGAACGTACGCGCGTGTGTGTGCGTGTGTATGCGTGTGTGTGTGCGGTAGTGAGATAAGGCTAGTGGTCAGTCTGGTGTATGTCACTGCCACCTGAGTTCCAGTCAGACACATGGCCTAAAAATAGGATCTGTCAGACCTGGCATCCCATAGCACCACACACACACACACACACACACACACACACACACACACACACACACACACACACACACACACACACACACACACACACACACACACACACACACACACACACACACACACACACACACACACACACACACACACACACACACACACACACACACAGGTAACTGCCACACATGTGTGGTTCCTGAGTTAATGAGGCAATTAGCATCCCACACTGCTTAGGGTCATGTATAAAAATGCTGAGCAGGCCATTATTTTGGCTACCCTGGTTATGCCTCCATAGGATGACAATTCCCCATCCACAGGGCACGAGTGTTCACTGAATGGTTTGATGAGCGTGAAAACTATGTAAACCACATGCCATGGCCATCTCATTCACCATATCTCTACCAAATTAAACACTTCTGGGAGATTCTGGACTGGTGCCTGAGACAGCGTTTTCCACCACCATCAACAAAACACCAAATGATGGGATTTCTCCTGGATGAATGGTGTCGCATCCCTCCAACAGAGTTCCAGACACTTGTAGAATCTATACCAAAGTGCATTGAAGCTGTTCTGGCTCGTGGTGACCCAACGCCCTATTAAGACACTTTATGTTGGTGTTTCCTTTGTTTTGGCAGTTACTTGTACAGATGTCAGATCTTAATTTGACTTGTTTCGTCACAGGAGGAAAATAACCCTGCACCAGAAGTATTTTAATATCTGAAAATAAATATTTAGAATCACCTCCAGGGGGCAGCTGTAAGTGGTGTTTGTATACAATGCAGTACCGTGGTGCCCCCTGACAACGGTGAGTAAAGGACATTTTTACTTGCGACAACCAATCATATCGCCATCTGCATCCAACAAGTAACCAAGAATTGCACTCGTTAACCAATCTGAGACACCAGCACAACCAAGAAGTAACCAAGAATTGACCAATGAGAACAGAGCTATGGTATTGGTCGGAACTAGAAGAGGAGCGTCCCTCCTCTCCGTCTCTAATGTTTTAAAACTTTGGGTCTTATGTTATCTTTTTTTCTGAAATCAGAAGTTTTGTGGTCTGCTGTTTTGATTGGAATATCTTGCACAAGCAGGTAAGAACAGTGCATTAGGCTACATCAGTTAGTTAATAACTTAGCTAGCTACAGTATTTACAGGAAGTAGCTAGTTGCTTGTTTTGAGAAGTTGTCAAATGACAAGTGTGTGTGTGTGTTTGTGTGTGTGTATGTGTGTGTGTGTGTGTGTGTGTGTGTGTGTGTGTGTGTGTGTGTGTGTGTGTGTGTGTGTGTGTGTGTGTGTGTGTGTGTGTGTGTGTGTGTGTGTGTGTGTGTGTGTGTGTGTGTGTGTGTGTGTGTTGTACTAATGTGCTGAGCAAGTTGAGATGTTAGGTAAAGGTTAAGACACTATTCATTTAATGTTCCATATGTACATCTGCTCACTGTGATTGCATTTTACATCTGAACCTGATCATTCCAAACGTCTTATTTCCACGGCAGACATGAAGCGGCCCATCTTCAAAAAGTTGCTAGATTGGAGCCTTGTCCTGGAAGATACCAGCTTCTACAGATGCACCATTGAGAGCATCCTGTCTGGCTGCATCACCGCCCGGTGAGGCAGCTGCACCGAAAAATCACCAAAGACTTCAGCCAAGGCCTGTTCTCTCCGCTTCAGTCTGGCAGAGAGGACCAGAGCATCCACCACCAGGCCATAAAAATGTTGAAAAGCTATCCACCTGTATAACCTGCACCTTAAGAGACTGTTTCCACTGTGTATTGTTGTGAATTGTTAGATACTACTGTACTGTTGGAGCTAGAAACACAAGCATTTCGCTACACCCGCGATAACATCTGCTAAACATGTGTATGAGACAAATAACATTTGATTTGAATATTGCTTCCCTCCCTCTCCTTCTCCCAACCTGGGCTCGAACCAGAGATACTCAGAACAGATCGACAACTTGTCACCCACCTGTCACTCGCTACCTATCGCTCCACAAAAGCCACGGCCTTTGCACACACACACACACACACACACACACACACACACACACACACACACACACACACACACACACACACACACACACACACACACACACACACACACACACACACACACACACACACTGCTGCTATTATTCTTTTTATTTGTTTTGTACTGCTCACTTGATCTCCTTGTTGACAATGGCACATTTCATAGTACATACCGTTACTGATAGTTTTACTTCTACTTTATAACTTTTCATATTTGTTTACCACTTGTCTTAGTGTTATTGTTGTTACTTTTGATATTTTGATATTTCACTAGACTGTTGAGAGGTAGCTTGCAAGTAAGCATTCCATTGCACCGTTGACACCCCGCTGTACCCTGTGTATATGAAGAATAAATTGGGATTTGATTTAATTTGATTCGATTGAAGGTTGCTTGCCATTTCAGGAGACACAGTTCTGAAAGAGAGTGCACCAGGGCTATGTCTCGGGATGAATTCAGCCAGGAGGACTGTACTGCTCAGAGGTGGCAACCCAGCCCATCCGGGCCTCTGTCCATCCTCCACATACACTACATCTATGCTCGGCTGTTCCTCAGTCAGCCCCTGTCCTTCTGCTCCTCCTCATTCTGATGGAGCCAGCGATCAGTCTCCCTCCTTTTTCAGTTAATTATATAGAATTGCAATTATTTGTGTTCATTTGTGTGTCCCTCTGTGGTGTTTGTTTAACTGTATTACTATTTTTCAAGCTATACAGCATCCATTTCATTGATGTATTAGTCAACAGTATTCTTCCCTTCCTTGATTCACTCCAGTCACAAAAGCCCTTAGCTGAATACGTGAATTACATTGAGATCAATTCGCGTCAGTCTTTGAATGCTCCGTTGTATAAACACGTGTGCTGCTGTATGTGCACTGATTTCAAACAATTACAGTATATTTGTCATTCTCACGTCTTCCAACAATTCTGTCTTCAATTACCTCCTTGATTTACAATCAAAACAACTTCGTCCTAACGTTACATTTTTGATGTCAAATGGATCTTAAATGTGTAAATGAAGGCCTTTCTCTTAATTGGGAATAACCTCATTTTACTCCTGTGGTGTTTAGGCTTAAGACATGAACCCTTTCACAAGTTTGAATCCTGACGAGGGCGAGTGGTTTGACAAAAAGAGACATTATTAAAAAGTTATGGATGATGATGACAGATTTATGGGGGAGAGGAGCAAGGATTGTCGGAAGAAACCTACAGGAGGGGAGCTCTCCAGGAACAGGGTTGGAGAGCCCTGGCCTATAGCCTAAATTAGTTAATTGCATTTATGTAAATGTTTTCAAGAAGTAAAACGAACAGTCTGATAATTTACACATCAAAGAAAAGTGTCCCAGCTCAACTCATCTTTGGATAGGCTTAGATGCATAAACATTTGGACAGCTTTTATGAAATGAAATATTAAAGCCACACATTACAGGCTTTCAATCCACACCAAAGACCAGAACTAAAGTGACAAATTATACATTGCCTAACTATAAAACGTGGTGGAGCAGCCGCAATGGAGGAGAGTTTACCATTCTACAGTAGGCTTACATCTGTCAATCAACTGAGCTCATCAACTCAGCCAGGGAAACACAGTAGCCTGTTATCAGTTTTCACTCCTTTCGTTATGTGATAATGGATATTCTAATGGTATTCTACAGAATGTAGCCTATTGGAATATAATCAAATATGGGGCCTCTATTGCAACCATTGATGGCACTACATTATCACCAGCTGATGGCCTCGATTCAATCAGATCAAGTGTTTAGCGTTAAGCGGCGATAGCAGACACCTGCATATCTGATTTTTTTGGGGGGGGGGGGGGGGGTTGGCGGTGTAACTGCATTAGAGCTGTCAAATCGGTGAGCAGCTGCTCGTAGTCATTATCACGAAGCCACACCCGTCCCACTCGCGTTAGAAGTTCAGAACGAGAAACTGTAGACTATACATAAATAATGACGCTCAAACTGAAAATCACTCAATGAAATAATGAGGATTTCTATGAGCTTAATCAATGTGTAGATTACATCACACATTCCAGTGTTCCAACATGTAAACAAGGCTGCATGGGACTTCTCTTAATGCGACTCCGTGCAGCCAATGGCAATGTCCAGTTTAGGTATAACGCCAGGAGAAGCTTGTGGATTGGACAGTTCTAACGCCGTTCCACCTCTGACACCGCCAAAACAATCGCTATGCAGATGTCGGCTAAAGCGGATCTGATCGAATAGAGCCCGATGTCTCGTTAAACCATCAATGCGCGCTAAACTCCCCCGCACAGCTGATCTTAATTGCAACCATTATTGGTCACCTCATTACCGCTCCCTAAAAGATGATGTCGGAGTTGCCTCAGTCCTGCTTGCAATCAAAGTCGTTCAAGATATCAAAGATACAGTTTGTTCGCCCTCTGGTTGGTATTGTCATCGGAACAACCTTTTTTAACAGACTAATGGCAATTTATCTATTTGACAAACCTTCCCTAAAATAGAAATAGTTTACCACGGCAAATCTACTGTGGCATTTCACCCCACACTTTGTACGAACGGAAACTAATGTTGGTGCAGCCTACTGTTATTCTTTTATTTGTTTCCTATTTATGTCACCCAAAAGTGTCGGGTTTGGTCATTTTGGGTATAAAATATCCCTGGACTGTCCATATTTGAAATGTGTACCTACATCAACTCAATCAGGGTAGGAGATATGCTCAGACAAAGAGTGAGGGAGGACAGAAGAGAGGAAGAATAAAATACACCTGAGAAATAAACCAGAGAGCAGAAAGGATGGATAAAACAGCTACCAGTCTGCCTGTTAGCTTGTTGTGAAATGGGTTAATATGACTAGAGAGAGAAGGAGGGAGGGAGAACAAAACAAGAGGGGCCCCTATTTAAAAGGAAATCAAAGAACAAATAGGTCTGACTAAAATAAAGTTGGAGGGAAAGTATGGCTAAAGAGGGAAAGGAGAAGGGGGAGGAGTAAACGAGAGCGAATGAAGGGGGAGCGAGAGAAATAAAGGCGAGAGGGGGGTTTAGGTATTAGGTAAGTCTGGGCACGCAGACAGAACTAAGCGAAGGAAGGTAACCAGATTCAGATGCCCAATACAAGTATAGCACGTTAAACCATACATACTGTACATCCTCCCACTCCCTCTCCTCCTCCCTCACCCCCCTATCGCTCCCTCTCCTCCTCCCTTTCCCCTGTCTCTTCATCGCCTCTCTTCTCCTTCCTCTCCTTCTCCTCTCCTCCTTCTCCCTTTCTCCCCCCATCTTGCCCCCTCTCCTTCTCCTTCTCCTTCTCCTCCCTCTCCTCATACCCCTCTCATGCCATTCTGTGCATCCAAGCCCCCTCTTCTCTCTTACAATGGTTTAATGAGAAAAAGCTGGTAGGAAAATCCTGGCTAGAAGCCTACATAAACTAACAGCCATCTCACGACACAGGCAGCCCACAGAGAGAGAGAGAGGGAGGGAGGGAGGGAGGGAGGGAGGGAGGGAGGGAGGGAGGGAGGGAGGGAGGGAGGGAGGGAGGGAGGGAGGGAGGGAGGGAGGGAGGGGAAAGATGGAGAAAGAGAGGTTAGGAGGGAGAATAGGGGAGAAAGGAAAAGACAGCAGGGGTAGGAGAGGCAGTCGTGGGGGAGAGAGGGAAAGAGTAAGGGGTAAACGGGAGAAAGGGAGAAAAAAAGAGCGAAGGGAGGGTTTGAAATCGAGGAATGAGGAATGCCCTCAGAGGGACACACACAGAAAGGGTCAGACACACACAAGCACTGAGTGAGGGACAGACACCCACACGTACGGGAAGTGGGACAGACACACAGACGTACTCGGGAAGGGACTGATGCAAACACATCAGTAAAGGTATCTCTCTATTTTCTCTCTTTCTCCCTCTATGTCCGTCTCTGTTTCTCTCTCTTTAACATTCTTTTACTTGCTACTTCTCCGCTCCGTCTTGACATCCCCTCCGTCTCTCCCTTCCCTGGCTTTCTCATTTTATCCTTTTATCCTCCCTCTCCCTCCTCCCACTCTCCTTCTCCCCTCCCTGGCACCCTCACTCCCTCCCTCCCTCTCCTCCCTCACTCCCTCCCATAATAGGGAGTCAGTCTGTGGTTTTAACTGGCTTCATGTTCATTTGTTAACTAGGCCACTAGAGTCATGGGGGAAGAGCACTACACATGTCTGACAAGACAAATAAAGAAATACAACAACAAATACCAGCACACGCACATTCCCATACCCACCCAGAAGAACACACAAACATCCATACACAGACACACACACACAGACACACACGCATTCACATATTACACACACATAGCCCAATAGTCACACCGTGTGTCTCACTTAAGTCAAAATGCAAAGAGACACATTACTCATACACTGACAACGCAAGGGCACAAACACACACACACACACACACACCACACACAAATGCTGACAGGTCAGAGAAACTCTGTTATACAGTAACTCATACACTGTTGGATCCCCTGCCTGCCATAGAGAGTATTAGGGCTGGTACTGATGGAAGTATTACATAGTGAACATGGTGTCGTGAGTATTGTCACAGCATGGGGGAGATATATAGGTTCAACAGTTAGACGTCTGTGGCGTTGCGTATCTTCATACAGTGCTCACACAGACAGACAGACAGACAGTCAGTCAGTCAGTCAGTCAGACAGACAGACAGACAGACAGACAGACAGACAGACAGACAGACAGACAGACAGACAGAGACAGAAACACACATACACATATGGACAAACACATACACCTGCATACATAAAGGCATGTACACACACATGAACAAACACATTTGTAGATTGACCAACTGTGCTGGACCTGAAGCCCAAAATGTATAATGATTAATTGACTGCAGTGAGAGACAGGATTATCTGCCATGACAACCACCTGACACAGTAAATCAGTGTGTGTGTGTGTGTGTGTGTGTGTGTGTGTGTGTGTGTGTGTGTGTGTGTGTGTGTGTGTGTGTGTGTGTGTGTGTGTGTGTGTGTGTGTGTGTGTGTGTGTGTGTGTGTGTGTGTGTGTGTGTGTGTGTGTGTGTGTGTGTAAATCAGTGGTGGCGGCACTGGCTATGAATGTGCCAATTAATGTGTGAATAACAACTCCTGTGATCTGAACATTGAGAGAGAGAGGGAGAGAGAGAGGGAGAGAGAGAGGGAGAGAGCGATAGAGACAGACAGAGCGAGAAGGAGAGAGGGAATGAGGGCGGGCGAGGGAGAGCGAGCGAGAGAGAGCGAGAGAGAGAGAGGGGTGTCAGTGACACAGTAGCACAGGCACATCTATCCGGTGGATACAGAACTCAGTAAGGGGCCTGTTCGTACTGAATAGCCAGCCCTCTTTTACCTGCTATAGAACACACACACACACACTGTCTGATGAACAGGAATATGTATCTGTGATGAATCAGTCCTTGAAATGAATCTTGAAGTCTTTGTTGGTTGTATAACATTGTTCAAAGTGTTGAGTGTTGTGGCCAATACATCCAAGGCAATCGCTGTGCTAGCATCTCCACGCACAAACACACACACATGCACACAAACCCACACAAACCCACACCGCTGCTGACAACAGTAGGGTTCTATTATCCTTTGAAGTAGGGTGTGTATCAGATTCCCCCTTACTGCCCTCGTTTTCCCCAAACAAACACACACTCAAACACATCCAAAATACATAGCAGGGAGATCTACAGTCGGCACGCCATGTGAATCACACACATACATCACACACCACCTACAGGGAATTGTTGCGTGTGTAACGACATATAAATAGTTCATCGAACATAATGGTAATGCTATACTTCATGTGACTGACTATGTCATGTAGCAACCCTCCGGAGGGATGGAGAGAGAGCGTTTGTTATTACCATACTTACATATACATGATACATAGATCCTGTACTGTAGATCTGACACTGCACACGGACACGCCCACACCTGTGATAAGCATAGCATTTCTCAGCAATGATCAGACGCAAGCATCAAGCATTTCAAGGCGCATGGAATTCTCCAGAGGAACAGAGAGAGTAGGGAGAGGTGGAGGGAGAAACGGGAGAGAGGGGGAAGACTGTGATTTCGAGAGAGAAAAGAGAGAGGAAAGGAAAAGGAGGGAGAAAATATGAAAATAAAGTAGCTGGGTACAGGTCAGTGGAGGCTGGTGGGAGGAGCTAGAGGAGGACGGGCTCATTGTATTGGCTGGAATGGAATAAATGGAGCGCTATCGAACACGTCAAACGTATGGAAAGCACATGTTTGACTCCGTTCCTTCTATTCCATTCCAGCCATTACAATGAACCGTCCTCCTATAGCTCATCCTACCAGCCTCCACTGGTACAGGCCTACTTTTGAACCTCTTAAAAATGCTCTCTGAAACCCCACTCTACGCTCCAACTGGGGGCCTTTCTTTCCTCTATCTCCTCATCTCACACTCTATTTCTCTCTCTATTTCTCTCTCTGAGTTCTAACCACTTAACTGTTTTTAACCTGGGTTCTTTAAACTGGGCTATTTAATCTCTCTCTCTCTCTCTCTCTCTCTCGCCGACACGAGGTGTTTAACTCGAGGAGAAGAGGAAGAGAGGAAGAAGAGCACAAGACATGTTCTGCTGATTAGCTGAGTGTTCCCTTCACCTTTCATTGTTTTATAGACTTATCGGATACGTACACACTACCTCTACGTGTTCCTCTTACCGCTCCATCCCCAACGCACATTTGTCCCTTGGAATAGTTTCATGCTCATCTATCCTGTACTTCATTTCCCCAACAAGTTATGAATTTACCAATGCGCTTTCTCCAAAGCCCAGATGTTCATTTACAGCTCTGTTTCATGTCAAGTTAGGCTACAGGGTTTCAGTTGGCTAATATTGCCAGTTTATTTTGTCAAGCAAACATTTGTTTCTTTCATGTCATTTATCTGCTGTCTGATCCTCTGAGTGGATGCGGTGTTTAGGAACTCATAAACATTCTCAGACACTTACGTGGTCGATGTTTTCTTTTATTTCATCTCATTTCATTTCCATATCGTTGATTGTTTTGTTTGTGTCCCACTCCTCGCCGCACCGGCTTGTCATGTGCTCCATTGTGCGTCCTAGAACGCGTGCCAGTATTTGTGGGCACAGGTGCGAATAGGCCCATACATGTAAATACTGAATATTTTGCTGTGATGAGAATTCAAAGGTATATAAGTCTACCTTAAAATGATGTTCATCATAGTTAATGTCTGCTAAGTGATAATGAGAACATGGTATTGAGGTTTTGTGCCTGTTTATGTATTTTTGCTGAGGGTTATTAGACTTTCTTCCCATAGATTGTTGACCCAAGGTTTGTCCAGGTTCTGGTCACGTTCCTCTGCCCAGGTGTTGCTGATGCCTGACAGATCTTACAACGCCTGGATAGGTATTTTACATATCCGCTAACCACATCATATGGTATAGCAATCCGACTTGCACAGTCTGATGAGAGGATGGGGAGGATGGTCAGAGCCTAGTACAACCTGCCTATGCCAAGTTATAAGTTATATTGGGCAGGACTTCCTGTTTAACTCTTTCAGAGTTTTTTGTTTGTTTTGTCAGTCTTTTTGAACATGTTCCTATTTTTATTTTACTTTTGCCAATCTTCATTTTGTATCACGTATTATCTAATAAACCTACATCTAATTTTGTATCTTTAACTTTGCCTCCTAGAGTCGATGTCCGCGCCGCTGCATACATCTAATTAGCATAATAGAAAAATCCCCATCAAAATCCGTCTGTTTAAGCTAGAGACGTCTGATTTTTTTGCATTGGCCTTCCACATGTGTGATGGATGGTGGCCGAGCTACAGCGGTGTTTGTCAGACCATGAGACACACCGAAAATCAGTCTTCTCATAAAAACGTCTGTCGTGTCTGAACTAATATGACCACCCTATGGAAAGATGAGACTCTTACGAGCACGATGGTGTTCTCCGTGTGGCTCTATGACCCCTACAAGCATCAAAGGACTCGTCTGAAACCAGTACCGCCGATCTGCCAACTTCTTTCTGTGGTGTCCGAACAGTTTGGGCTACACACTAATTTTTTTTATTTTTTATTATTTATTAGGATCCCCAAATAGCTGCTGCCAAGGCAGTGGCTACTCTTCCTGGGGTCCAAACAGGAAACAACACAAGAAATAAAATACATAAATATACACAGCACTACATTTACATTACAATTTAGTCATTCAGCAGATGCTCCCATCCAGAGCGACCCATAGCTAGTGCATTCATCTTAAGATACCCAGGCAAGACAAACACATCACAGTCGTATCCCAACCACGTATCACATACATATTACAATGCAAAATACAATACAATATGACCCCTCAATGGAAAGCTGAGACACAAACACATACATGGCGGTTGTTTTGCTCTAGGACGCTCACAAGCCTCACAAGACTCGTCTGAAGGTAGCCTGGTATCAGTTTTAAAAAGTGAATGGAAGTACATATGGAAGTATGGAAGTAGTTTAGTGCCCAAATGTTTTTGTAAAATATGTGTAAAAAAAAAAGACAAATAATGTCCTAATCTTTCTCATATCTCTCAGATACAGGACAAACACTTTAAAACAAACGTATTTATTTTTTGACCTTCTGTTTTTCCATGTATGAATCTGTTCATTGTGCTATTATATGCGCTAATTGCATTACAACCAAATGCAATGTTTCAACAAATAATTGTAGCTAAAAGGCTCCTAAAATTCCAAATCAAAAAGCTAAATGATCCTTGATATGACCATCTTAAAACAATTCCATATGCTAACTTAGTTGGACCCCCCCCCCCCCCCCCCCATTTTGATGTCTCTGCGCGCTAACTGACTATCATTGTGCTAACGCTAGTTAGCATTGACTCACAAAACGACCTCTAACTTCCTTCATACTGGATGCAGAGACATAAAAATAGTATTCATGAGTTCATCTGACTCTAGGGAAGTAGACAACGGACTTCATTGCTAAAATCCCAAAATCCCAAAGTATCCCTTTAAGGATAGCATATATGAGCATATAGCATATATGAGCACTCTGATGTCATCGACATTGAGATACCGAGTCAAACCTGCCTCTGTGAGCCAATGCCGCTGCATCTCAATAATAATACATTCATTATGAATGTTACGAACATATATGAGCTACTATGTCTATTTGTTGTGCATATACCTGTTCAGCAACAACTGTCAACAGTAAAAAAACGTATCACAAAAAAAAGACACATTATCCCTTTCACTCTCTCTCTCGCTCTCAGAGCCGGGCTCTTAACAGTAGAGTGAAGGAGAGGGAAACAGGAGGACAGCGTGGAGCAGAACATAGTTTCTCCAGATTAAGTAAGTGTTCATTTCACCTTTTATTATCTTATAAAGGAATTATATACAGTGCATTCGGAAAGTATTCAGACCCCTTGACTTTTTCCACATTTTGTTACGTTACAGCCTTATTCTAAAATGGATTACATAATCATTTCCTCATCGTTCTACACACAATACACCATAATGACTATAAGTAAAAACAGGATTTTTTTTTTTTTTTGCAAATGTACTACAAATAAAGAACAGAAATACCTTATTTACGCAAGTATTCAGACCCTTTGCTATGAGACTCGAAATTGAGCTCAGGTGCATCCTGTTTCCATTGATCATCCTTGAGATATTTCTACAACTTCATTGGAGTCCACCTGTGGTAAATTCAATTGATTGGATATGATTTGGAAAGGCACACACCTGTCTATATAAGGTCCCAAAGTTGACAATGCATGTAAGAGCAAAAACCAAGCCATGAGGTCGAAGGAATTGTCCGTAGAGCTCAGAGAAAGAATTGTATTGAGGCACAGATCTGCGGAAGAGTACCAACATTTCTTTGCAGCATTGAACACCCCCAAGAACACAGAGGCCTCCATCATTCTTACATGGAAGAAGTTTTGAACCACCAAGACTCTTCCTAGAGCTGGCCGCCCAGCCAAACTGAGCATTCGGGGGAGAAGAGCCTTGGTCAGGGAAGTGACTAAGAACCCAATGGTCACTCTGAAAGAGCTCCAGAGTTCCTGTGTGGAGATGGGAGAACCTTCCAGAAGGACAACAATCTCTGCAGCATTCCACCAATCAGTGCTTTATGCCAGTGGCCAGACGGAAGCCACTCCTCAGTAAAAGACACATTACAGCCCGCTTGGAGTTTGCCAAAAGGCACCTAAAGGACTCTCAAACCATGTGAAACAAGATTCTCTGATCTGATGAAACCAAAATGGAACTCTTTGGACTGAATGCCAAGCGTCACGTCTGGAGGAAACCTTCACCATGGTGAAGCATGGTGGTGGCAGCATCATGCTGTAAGGATGTTTTTCAGCGGCAGGGAGACTAGTCAGGATGAACGGAGCAAAGTACAGAGAGATACTTGATGAAAACCTGATCCAGAGCGCTCAGGACCTCAGACTGGGGTAAAGGTTCACCTTCCAACAGGACAACGACCCTAAGCATACAGCCAAGACAACACAGGAGTGGCTTAGGGACAAGTCCCTGAATGTTCTTGAGTGGCCCAGCCAGAGCCCAGACTTGAACCCGATCGAACAGCTATGGAGAGACCTGAAAATAGTTGTGCAGCGACGCTCCCCATCCAACCTGACAGAGCTTGAGAGGATCTGCAGAGAAGAATGGAACATACTCCCCAAATTAAGGTGTGCCAAGCTTATAGCATCATACCCAAGAAGACTTGAGGCTGTAATCGCTGCCAAAGGTGCTTCAACAAAGTACTGAGTAAAGGGTCTGTATACATGTAAATGTGATATTTAAGTTATTTTTTTAAAATACAATGGCAAAAAAAAATATGTTTTTGCTTTGTCCTTATGGGGTATTGTGTGTGGATTGATGATTATTTTTTATTTTTTTAATCAATTTTAGAATAAGACTGTAACGTAATAAAATGTGGGAAAAGTCAAGGAGTCTGAATACTTTCAGAATGCACTGTAATACACACAACTGTTGTTTGTTTATCTTACAGTGGTGAAGGAGATATGGAAGGAGTAAGAGATTCAAAGGGAAAGAAAAGAAACAAAGGGAGACGTAAAAACAAAGCACATCAACATCAATAATTGATTAAGACCTAACGTCCAAAGTGTTGGGACTCTAAAACGAATCAATTATTGTGTGTCCTTCAATACTGGCCCGTATCAGTGTTCCAGTGCAATAACAGAGTAACCCTGGTGAAGGCAGCAAGCTTGCTGAAACGTCATTGACTGGCGATAAATCATTAGCATGGGAGCTAGCGTGAGGCGCTAAGTTCTCACCGCAGCCAAAACAATGATAGAGTGCTAGGGAGAGGAGAGCCATCGGTCAGCTCACTCGCTCTCTCTCTGCAGACTGGACTACACAACCCTCTGGTACTAAATCAGTAGGGGACACGGAGGGAGGGGACACGGTAGGGGAGGAAGAGAAAGAGGAGGGAGGATGAAGGATGGAGAGAGAGTGTGTGTGAAGGAGAGAGGGAGGGAGTGTTTGTGAGACAGAGAGCAAGTGAGAGTGAGAAGGAAGGACAGAGAGAGTAGGATGTGTTCCCACTCTCCTTTCCTCCATGTTTAGAGGATGGCCTTGGCACCACCCTGCTGTCCGATAGAGAGGAGACATCTACGGGAGTCGTATGTGTGTGTGTGTGTGTGTGTGTGTGTGTGTGTGTGTGTGTGTGTGTGTGTGTGTGTGTGTGTGTGTGTGTGTGTGTGTGTGTGTGTGTGTGTGTGTGTGTGTGTGTGTGTGTGTGTGTGTGTGTGTGTGTGTGTGTGTGCGTGTGTGTCCGTGCGTGCGTGCATGTCAGAGACCTCTCTCCCCACTCTCCCCAACACAAGCAGTCTTTATTAGCAAAACCAGGAGGGGGAATTTCATGCAGGCAACGCGCCAGGCCCCACATCACTCAATGTAGACACCCTGGGGGTCCTTCATTAGGGCCTAAATGCCAGTGTGAGTGTCCAGGGGTCCTAATTACCTCAGCCTGGCCCTGGATACAATAGCCAGGGGCCGTCAGGGGACACCAGGGGCTGCCTGTAGAACCTGCCCGTAGACACCGATCTAGGATCAGCTCACTCTTGAGTCCTAACCCTGTTTGGGAGAGCTTTGGCTCTAGTGTGCCCCGGTGTGGTGGTATGTGCACTATGTGAGTTTTCTCTCATAATCCTGAACAGCGATGAGACTTCAGTAGCACACACGCACGCACACACAGAAGCTCTGTGGGGGGTACAGAGACAGATCGATCTCAGTTAGATTATAAAGTATTACAGAACCGCTGACCTTTTCCTACATCGCTACAGAAACACAGAAAGGGCAAAACATGGAGCAGATACGTCAAAATAACAGCCACCCAGCCCCGGACACACACACACTTACGTCTCGGCTACACTGCAACCATGTTAAGCATCGCCATCATATAGCAGCACAGCGGGTCAGATAATCGTAGTGACATCCCTCTCTCTCTCCCTCTCTCTCTCTCTTCTGCTCTCTCCCCGTCCCTCTATCTCTCTCTCTCGCCTTCTCTCTCCCCCTTCATCTCTCTCTTTACCGCTTTCTCGCTCTCTATCTCTCTTTTCCTCCCTCCCTTCCCCTGTTTCTCTAAGCAGGGATTTAGCAGGCAGCCAGTTCCCGCTCTAGACTCTCAGTCTGTATATTCTCACATTGTTTGGCCTCTCCGACTTCTCCAAAGGCCAACTTAGCATCCCCTCAATTACCTACCGCCACATCACAACCACTTGTCCCTCTGTTTGGTACGGCACAGGTTCCTCCTAATGTCAATGTCACTGCAGTTAACAGGGGTCCGGGTGAACAAAGCATGTGTCGTGTCTCATAGAGCACAAGCACAACATCAAAGCATTAGAGGTCAGAACTGATTGGCCAGTCAATGTCTCCCTAAAATTGTTTCCTTTTTCTTGGCTGGGTGCTGGGCCTGTAGACCTCAGCAGCCAGCCTGTCCTTCTACGGAGCGCTGTGTGTCAAAGGAGTTCCCAGCGATGGAGGGTCTCACTCCTCAAATTGGGGCCCTGGTAATGAGCTCCCTCTGGGGGCCTTGTTCCTCCCTGTGGCTCCTAAAGCCCCTGGAGGCCACTGGTCCTCTGATACAGAGTAGAAAGGGAACAGAGGAGAAGCTCTGCTGGCATTTACAGATATGGACATGAGAGAGCAATGGCTGTGACCTCTAGCAGAGAAATACCCCACTGACGGCGCATACCGCTGATAAGGACTGAGGGAGACTGAGGGAGACGGACGGCAGAGAGGAGGGGTTCTGTGATAGTGCAGGGGGGTTGGGGGCAGATGAAGAGTTGGTGTGGGAGTTTACTGTCTGCATATATGAACCACAGTGGAGAAACAGAGACAGAGTCAGACAGACAGACAGAGGAAGTGAGAGACGAGCATCTCATTGAGAGTTTTGATGGGAGGGAGACACACTAACACTGGAGGTGAGGGGATAAAGGTCGGAGAGAGGATAATTAGGTGAAAGAAGTCAATTCTATTGGGTTGTGTTACAACACACACACGCACGCACGCACGCACGCACGCACGCACGCACGCACGCACGCACGCACGCACGCACGCACGCACGCACGCACACACACACACACACACACACACACACACACACACACACACACACACACACACACACACACACACACACACACACACACACACACACACACACACACACACACACTGGTCCACAGCAGACATCACCGTGTGTGTAAGCCAGCACATACACATGCCAAACCAGCATTCTTTCCCCTTCAGAGGGCTGCTGCTCCAAGAGCATCTACCTAAACACTGCAGCCTCACAACACACACACCGCCACTGTAACACAAAAAACCCACGGAAGTCTAGGTATGCTCCACATATCTGCCATAATACAAACACACACACACATCAAGCTAGTTATATCTCTTCTCTCCTCTCTGGGGTGAACTAAATCAATGTGGGTCTGTGCTCTTATGAATCGATAACCGGTTTCTCTCTCTAGTATGATTTAATAAAGGACTAGACTCCACTACTGTAACATTCGCAGACACAGAGACACAACACAGAGCTAACAGTCAATAAACAACAACACAGAGCTAGCAGTCAATAAACAACAACACAGAGCTAGCAGTCAATTAACAACAACACAGAGCTAGCAGTCAATAAACAACAACACAGAGCTAGCAGTCAATAAACAACAACACAGAGCTAGCAGTCAATAAACAACAACACAGAGCTAGCAGTCAATAAACAACAACACAGAGCTAGCAGTCAATAAACAACAACACAGAGCTAACAGCCAATAAACAACAACACAGAGCTAGCAGTCAATAAACAACAACACAGAGCTAACAGCCAATAAACAACAACACAGAGCTAGCAGTCAATAAACAACAACACAGAGCTAGCAGTCAATAAACAACAACACAGAGCTAACAGTCAATAAACAACAACACAGAGCTAGCAGTCAATAAACAACAACACAGAGCTAGCAGTCAATAAACAACAACACAGAGCTAGCAGTCAATAAACAACAACACAGGTATGTATCAAGAAATTAGTTAGAACATAACCTCTTTCAGCGCTACAGAACTGACTTCTGATGAAACCGTGTGTGTGTGTGTGTGTGTGTGCGTGTGCGTGTGCGTGTGCGTGTGCGTGTGCGTGTGTGCGTGTGTGTGGAGGGCCATCAATGTTCACCGCCTCCTGTAATTATGATTAATCAATCAATTCTAATCAGGAAAAATGCTAAATTATAAAATAAATCAGGAGCAAATAATTTGAAATGTGAAATGAACAAGTATAGGCCTGCAACCCCTCGAGACACATTAATCAATATATGGCCTGTGTTCTTTATAAGGCCTTGCAGCCAATGCTATATTGTCCATATTGCAGAGCAATATTCATACTCAGTCATATCTGACCTCAATTTCATGAGGTCACCAGATATCCAGCAGGACAAATTGATAGGTGCAAGCCATGGATTGACCCCTGAACTAAGACCCGATGTCTGTTGAACTCCACTACTACCCTTGAAACTCAAAAATCTGACCTAAAATAAGCTTCTAAGGGCAAATTTATCCGACTTCTTTGCAAGCAATAACATTAACAGACAGAGAGATTATAAGAGGCATGATTTTCACATGGGTCTCCATAAAGCCTTATAGACCTACCCAGATACTCTGAATCCCAAATCAACCTCAAGACGTAAACCCAAGGCACTTACGTAGATCTGAGAGGATTGGATGAGCGCATAACCAAAAGCAGGTGCTTCTTACCTTCACAGATGTGTGTGCGGGTATGGATATATAAGAGATGATCCCATGATCCAAGCAGAGCACACATGAGTGAACTGACAGCTAGTATTTCTAAGTAAAAGGATATGGGTTGCAGACCATCTTCAGACACCAGCTCCTCGGAGGGGTGGTTTGTTTCAGGTAGAAAAACACGACGGGAGCCAGGGTGGGGTGAGGCAGCTCATCATCCCCGCCTGCCGAGGCCTCCTCCCCGGATGTAGAGAGTCCATCAGGTCCCGGTGATACTGGCTCCACCTCGCCGCGTTCTACGCCTCCTCCTCCGGCCCCAGACAGGTCGTTGAGCCGTATGAAAGTTCTGGGGAGAGAGGAGCGCCCCTCTGTGTCCCTGGCGCGGAGGTCACCGGAGAGATTTCCCCCATCCTCATCCATCATTCACCCCCTGAGATGGAGGGGTGGAGGAAATATAAACATATGATTTCATAAATATCACCAACATAGAAATGCGTAAACATTCAACTATAATGTCGTCTCAAGACGCTCAAAATAAAGACTTGTATATGTCCATAATTATTTCCATATATTTGGGCAAAACATAACCGTAGTTTAAGAATGACAGAAGGATTATGCACAAAAAAAACTATTTGTCTACATACTTAGGCATCATTAAAGTGTGTGTAGGATGATTCTATTTAGGAGGACTATTGTTATTGTTGATGGATAAATTCATATTCGTTGCATAGACTAAATGGAAAGTTTCAAATAGATTAAAGGATATTTAGGGAAAAACGAAAAATTCGTTATTAAGATTTTATACCAGGCTTGTACAACATTCTTTATAAGGGTTTCTGGTCTCCAAGACATATGCTTACAATTAAATCCAAATATTGGAGCAGAATATAGTGGGGAGAAGCGGGATCCGTTATTAGATTTCACCCAAATATGCATTCACCTCCCAATGCGTTCATTCCAATAGAGAAGTCAGTTTTAAACGAAAATCTGTGGTTATTTTGACACTAACCTACTGTATGTGTTTTTTACAACGATCAACACTTGTTTATAATTCTATGTCACCCAAATTTCTCACAACATTTGGCAACAAATAGGAGTCCAACTGAGCTGCAGTGCCTCGTAATTTTGGATAGAGGGATTCCCGTCCCCATGTATTTTCTCTCCACACTGTATCACATGCCACACTGCATCTTTAACAAATTAACAATTATTAATATTGCTGTTTTCCAAACTTCAATCGTGCGTTTTAGCAGAATCAATGGATTATTAAACGAAAGTCGTTTGCTTTTGGAATTGCGTAAACCAACCACATAACATAATCGATAACAAAAACAGGCGTTGGTATCGTTGTAATTGTTGATGTACTACCTGTAATAGAATCAGTAGATGTGCCCAAAGCCCGCTCAGTCATCGCATGATGGATTCTCGTGGCAAAAGTGCAGCCCGAATCGCGCGTGCAGGGAAGAAGGGAAGAGAGAAGAGCGAGCAAGAGGGAGGAAAAGAGTCGGTACGTGCGTGCGTCTTGCGGGCTGTATAGTTTCCAGGTGGTCGCTACAGCGGGTTTATGGGCATCATGCGCCAGGCATGGTTTTTAGTCTCGAGCTCTCTCGGAACTCCACGGACTCTTCATAGAACCTTTCCCTTTGTAATATCTTGGAATTCTGTCTAATTCCTGGTCCGATTCCAGACACAAATCCCGGTCTGGCGTTTATAGCAGAATCCCCACCGTTGGTTCTCCTATTCCTTCCCTCTCCCCTTCTTTCCCACTTCAGTCAAAACAACTCAACTCAAATCAATACAAAAAAAACTATCAACAAACAATTCGTTTTCTCCTCGTTTTCGTCCTCGGTTTTAGTATCCAAATGTGTTCACTCCATTCATCCAAACATGAGGTGTTTAAGCGCCTGTATGTATCCCAGCCTAAAAGTGTTTCATAATTTAAATACAGTACTTAACATTTCCGCTCTAATAACACATCCATAAGGCATCCTTTGCGTATACGCGGGTTATGGGTGCAGCGCTTGTGAAATTATGTGTTTAAGGTTCCGTCACATTATTACCGACATTACCACACAAAAGTATCTCCCTATATCTCTCTTTCTCCTGAATCTTTTCGTTCGGCGAGGCTGCCCCCACCAAGAATCCGCTCCTCAGAACGCACGCACAGCTGGAATTGGATTCAACTTCTCCTCCCTAACCGCCAATCCACCAACCAGAAACGAACTATATCTAATTCTACTATTCTATTGGCCTAGAAATGTGTCCGTCTCAAATGTATCAGGAGGGAGGGGAAACAGCTGGAATCCGATTGTCAACTATTGGCCAATGATAAGCGAGGAAGTGTTGGTATCTAACCAAAGCTACTTGATGATTGGGCGACAGGTTTATTATGGGAAGTTTAAGAAAAAAAATATTTCCATGTGATATAAACGATGCCTTCGTTTCCACCGTCACCTTCACACGTGTGATGTGTTATACAATATTTCTGCACCAATAATCTATTTAATAAATAAGGCACGAGGGGGTGTGGTATATGGCCAATATACCACCGCTAAGGGCTGTTCTTCCCCACGAAGCAACGCGGAGTGCCTGGATATAGCCCTTAGACGTGCTATATTAGCCATATAGCACAAACCCCTGAGGTGCCTTATTGCTATTATAAACTTGTTATCAATGTAATTAGAGCAGTAAAAATAAATGTTTTGTCATACCCGTGGTATAAGGTCTGATATACCATGGCTGTCAGCCAATCAGCACTCAGGGCTCGAACCAGCCAGTTTATAATAGCAACTATAACACTTTTTAAGTTATCAGCAGGAATCATCCACATCAGCAGCAGTCAACTGAGAAGCATATTATGTACTAACAACATAGAGCCAGCGACATAGGATACAGCGTGTTTCTGTGCACGCGCGCGCGCCTGTGTGTATGTGGTCGAGGCTGATGTCACGGCTCGATTGGTCTTGCGCTAGAGGAGCAGAGAACTGTTCTGGAATGCTGCGGATGGAAGCGCGGCAGCCAGGCGTCCTCGTGCAAGGGGTGCGCGTGTTCAGCCGGTGAGGGTGGCCGTGAGAGGAAGATCTCTCTCTCTCTCTCTCTCTCTCTCTCTCTCTCTCTCTCTCTCTCTCTCTCTCTTAATTCAACTCAAAGGGCTTTATTGGCATGGGAAACACATGTTTACATTGCCAAACAAGTGAAATAGTAAACAAAAGTCTCTCTCTCTCTCTCTCTCTCTCTCTCTCTCTCTCTCTCTCTCTCTCTCTCTCTCTCTCTCTCTCTCTCTCCTCTCTCTCTCCTCTCTCTCTCTCTCTCTCTCTCTCTCTCTCTCTCTCTCTCCTCTCTCTCTCTCTCTCTCTCTCTCTCTCTCTCTCTCTCTCTCTCTCTCTCTCTCTCTCTCTCTCTCTCTCTCTCTCTCTCTCTCTCTCTCTCTCTCTCTCTCTCTCTCTCTCTCTCTCTCTCTCTCTCTCTCTCTCTCTCTCTCTCTCTCTCTCTCTCTCTCTCTCTCTGTGGAGGACAGAGTTGGTTTAGGAAGCAACACAGCCTGAGGCGGAGAGCCAGTGTGTTTTGCTATGGGATTTAGATGTCAGTTATTTCACTGTCTGTTCAGCTGACAGAGGGAGATACCCCTGCCTCTCCTGGAATTAAAATATTTTAGTGGGGAGGTTTTCATAGTGCTGCTGCTGCACATTCAAAACATCTCAGAGTTGAACAGGTAAAACTAGGGCACTGAAGGTGCATTCTCTCAGATTATAATGTTCATCTCACTAGTGATTTCTTTCCTGGCTGGTATACCATAGCTATTGAAAGGCAGTAATGTAGAGACAGTTTGTCCCTACCACACTGTGGTGAGACATGAAGTAGTTTGAGTACAGTTAAAGCCACACTCTGGAGTCTGTGTTTCAGATCAATGTTAGCCACATGACTTGATTTGCAACGACACACACACACACACACACACACACACACACACACACACACACACACACACACACACACACACACAATGAGAGAGAATCACACCTCTTTTATTTCCTCCCTATCTTACCACCCTGCCTTGCGTAACACTTTATTTTCATTATTGTGTAAAATTATTGATCCAAGAGTAGGCGAGGAATCAATATCTACAACCCATTTCCCTTCCATCCTATCCTTCCTAGCTGTTAGTTATCCAATAGCGTATCCATCCTTTGAGCATTATGGCTAACTTTCTCCGCTCGACTACCTCTGTGTGTGTAGAGAAAGAGGCCAGTACACAACATGTATTTAGGGCCACCCTAAAGAGGGTAGCTGTTGTTGGTTTGAATATTTAAAATGCTACACCTTATTGACAGGCCAACTGTGACTTACAGCATCAATGCTGATGACGCACAATATCCCCACCATAGAATGAATTCTAGTTGTTCATGGCATTCCATACACGCCTTGTCATACCTATACAGTTATTCATTGATCTTTGAATGTAATTCATGTTGTTTTCCTTGATGTTCAAAGATGAACAGGAATAGTCCCAAAGGGGACTGTTGTTAGATTTGTTTCATTTCAAGTAATATCAGCCGGTGATGTGTTTTCTAGTATGACTAGTATAACAAGTTTACATTTGTAGGACACCTCACCAGTACGCCCCTTACACATTGTGGCGTATTTCATCACGCCGTACGTCATCTTCACCCAATCTCATGACCTTTTCATTCAAGACAGGAGAGACACATTGTTTCAGGTGATAATAAAACATGTTTCATTTAGTTGCTTTTTCCACAACTTGTTTCTTTAACTTTCTAGCAAGTCAAGCTAGTTTACAGACCAGCTAGCTAGCTACTGTAGCTAGCTAAAAGGTAGGCTAGGTTGAAGATAGTGTAGCTAGCAACCTCTACTTAATAATTATCATCAAAAACAAACAGCACTACCATCACAAGAAACTAAAATGGGAGGCAACAATCGTATAATTAGCTTAACAGCCAATGTGTATTATTTAACATTACTATTAAAATAGTACTCCCTTACAGGAATGGGCCATTGTTTACAAGCTATCTATCCCATAAAGCCATTGGCAAAAACCATAGATTTTCATCTTGATCTGTGGTTTGGTAACTTCCTGTTCTGTTGACAGACTCTGGCTGCACTCGTGATGACACAAAGTTCGGAAAAATTCAAATTAAGCTGCATCCGTTTTGCAACGGAGCTTTCAACCGCAAAGGGGCTCTGCGATACCGCTCAGTTGTGGACGGTCCCCACTGAAAGGAATGACATCCGGCACAGTGCTACGGACTGCTCAGATACAACGTGAATGAGGCTATAGATCTTTACATTCTATATATTCCCTCTTATTGTCTGACACCTTCTCCTTTATAGTCAAAACTCTGTCTTTCATTCTCTGCACGGGTCTCTGATCACTCAATGTCTTCTCTTACCTAAGGTGGGCTGAGGTGTAAATAATGGGTGGCCACAGGAATTGAACCCACAACCTTGGCAGTGCAAGTGTCCTGCTCTACAAAGCAAGCCATCCAGGACCGTGTGTGTGTGTGTGTGAGTGTGTGTGTGTGTGTGTGTGTGTGTGTGTGTGTGTGTGTGTGTGTGTGTGTGTGTGTGTGTGTGTGTGTGTGTGTGTGTGTGTGTGTGTGTGTGTGTACATCCAAGTGTATTTCAAAATCAAATCAAATTTGACTTCCAGTGAAATGCTTTACATGTGTGTGTGTGTGGTGTGTGTTAATGACCCGTTGTTACCCCTCCCAAGGCTGTGTGACTGAACTTTGTCCTACAGAGGTAATGACTCCATTGATCACTCTCCCATCACCCTCCTCCTCTCCTCAGCAGCTCTCTTCTTATGGTGTTAAATTAACCCATTACGGTGATGCTACATACTGTGTTAGCCCATTACGTTATTGCAAACATACTGTGTTAGCCCATTACGTTAATGCTACATACTGTGTTAGCCCATTATGTTAATGCTACATACTGTGTTAGCCCATTACGTTATAGCAGACATAATGTGTTAGCCCATTACGTTAATGCTACATACTGTGTTAGCCCATTACGTTAATGCTACATACTGTGTTAGCCCATTACGTTAATGCTACATACAGTGTTAGCCCATTACGTTATAGCAAACATACTGTGTTAGCCCATTACGTCAATGCTACATACAGTGTTAGCACATTACGTTATTGCAAACACACTGGGTTAACCCATTACATTAATGCTACATACTGTGTCAGCCCATTACGTTAATGCTACATACTGTGTTAGCCCATTACGTTATCGCAAACACACTGGGTTAACCCATTACGTTAATGCTACATACTGTGTTAGCCCATTACGTTAATGCTACATACTGTGTTAGCCCATTACGTTAATGCTACATACTGTGTTAGCCCATTACGTTATTGCAAACATACTGGGTTAACCCATTACGTTAATGCTACATACTCTGTTAGCCCATTACGTTAATGGTACATACTGTGTTAGCCCATTACGTTAATGCTACATACTGTGTTAACTAAATATGTTAATGCTACATACTGTGTTAGCCCATTACGTTAATGCTACATACTGTGTTAGCTCATTACGTTAATGCCACATACTGTGTTAGCCCATTACGTTAATGCTACATACTGTGTTAGCCCATTACGTTATTGCAAACATACTGGGTTAACCCATTACGTTAATGCTACATACTGTGTTAGCCCATTACGTTAATGGTACATACTGTGTTAGCCCATTACGTTAATGCTACATACTGTGTTAACTAAATATGTTAATGCTACATACTGTGTTAGCCCATTACGTTAATGCTACATACTGTGTTAGCCCATTACGTTAATGCTACATACTGTGTTAGCCCATTACGTTAATGCTACATACTGTGTTAACTCAATATGTTAATGCTACATACAGTGTTAGCCCATTATGTTAATGCTACATACTGGGTTAACCCATTACGTTAATGCTACATACTGTGTTAGCCCATTTCGTTAATGCTACATACTGGGTTAACCCATTACGTTAATGCTACATACTGTGTTAGGGCATTACGTTAATGCTACATACGGTGTTAGCCCATTATGTTAATGCTACATACAGTGTTAGCCCATTACGTTACACTACTAGGTGCGGACAAGATGTAACACAAAGATTTTACATGCACCGTAAACCATGTTTGAATGATGTGTATCCTTGCCTGAGACCACAACACATATGCTCGTACCCAGATAAAATACTTATAGGCTTGAGCTCAGCGGGTCTTAGGGCACACAGACGACTTATTGCTGAATGTACACGCTGATCATTACATTTTACATTACATTGCGCAATCAGTTTACTGAACTGTAACGCACTTTGCGACACCCTACTGTAAGCCTACATTAGTGTGAAAACAAAGAAATTTCACCCCTGACCCTGTGTTCTAATGGTGTACCCGTGAGATGGCTAGTCTGGTCTGCTCTGGACTGGGCTGGTCTGTGTACTATCTGTCTGTACATCTGTCAATACATCAATACAAACCCTAGAGGACTATATCAATCTAAACACTTAACACCTTCGATGGGGCAATTACAAAGTAACACAACTGGATGGTATTAAATTACATCATAATAGTGTATGATACCAACTATGATATAAAAATGTATAATACTGTATTTATACATTTCTATGTGACTATTGGGTAAAGAGCACTGACATATGCCCACCAGCAAGAACTCTCCGTAACCTAGGATACAGAACACCGTCTGTCTGAAACTGGAATATTTGAGTTCTGTATTATTTATACTGCGGTAATGACATGGTTCTGTAGCTCACTACTCATTCAACTCATCAGAGAGGTCTGGCATGGATCAGATCACTAATAGATCACCTCAGAGACAGGAGAACGCTCTTCCTCTTGTTCCTCTCCTCCTTTCTTCCTCTGTTTTCATTTTCTTTTTTATTTCCCTTCCTAATTAGTACAACTTCTTCACAAACAAAAATTGATTAAAAGAAAAGTTGTTATTGAAGGGGGGAAGCAGAGGGAAGAAACATAGAAAGAGAAGAGAGGGACAGAGGGAGGAGGAGAAGGAAAGAGACAGAAGAGCCCCTCAGAGCTGTCTTTCTCTTCTTTCATCTTTTTCTTTGAGTCTACTCCAGCTCTGTGATTTTTGGCTCCTGTAGAGCTCCAGGATCCTTCAGTCGCCTCTGAGAGAAAGTCACCCCAGGAGGAGCTGCCTTCCCTGGGATGACGGGGCGCTGTGTGGGCCCCCTGAACTGGAGCTCCAGTAGGGTGACCGAGGGAGAATCACAGCCGAGGGGAGAAGGTCTTGTGGAGCACGGCGGGAAGCAAAGGAAATACAGTGGATATTTTTGATTGCTCCCGAGGAGGTGGATTTGACCAAATGTCCTTATTCTTATCCCACTTTTCAAAAACAAAAGTTACTCTGACAGACAACAATATCCAAACAGAAAAATCAACAAACACTTTGGCTCCTAACCGCTGTCCCAAAGCATGATCCCTTCTGTCACGAGAACAAAATGGCATCTGCCTGCAAGAAAAGCTAAATAGCGTGCTCGACTCCAGCTTATATAAACTTAAATCGGGTGCTGGATCCTCGTATATGGTCCAAAGAACAGAAATAGGACACCACTCCGGTAGATTGACATATTTTTATTGCTGCACGAATGGTTTGGGTATGAGCCCTTTTTCAGCGTGCAAGGCAATGGCAATCAATGTCACAACAACAATAGCACACATGTGGGCATAATTAGAACTTCACAGTCAGTTTTGGCACAATCAAGAGATCCCAGCAGAGGGAGCTGTGGGGGAAACCTGCCAGCAAGGCCCATATGGGGTTAAAAGGCTGCTGTGTCCAACCATAACCCCCCCAAAAATGTGGTGAAATTTGCAGCAACTGGGGAATGTGCAAAAAAGAAATCCATGTGAAATTTCACACGTGTCCGTGATTCTTTTTTTTTACCATGTGAAAAATTGACGTGAAAATCTATATGTGTCATCACAATAGGCCCATATGTGTCCACGCCCAAGCGTATGTGTGTGTTGCTGGCTGATTGTTCAGGATATTAAGAGAGCCTGGGCCAGGTTATCAATACTATGCAATATCTATAATAACTGTTCCTTTTACTGGCTGAGAGAGTGCCCTTACATTTTTCACGTGATTTGTTCAATCGTGTATTCATACATGTATTTTCCGCGCCAAAAATGTAAGGGCACTCTCTCAGGCAGTTAAAGGAACAGTGATTATATGTATTGTATAGTATTGACCAACTGTCCCTGGACATCAGGCTCTCTCAAAATACTGAACAATCAGTCAGCAACACACACACACGCGCACACACACACACACACACACACACACACACACACACACACCCTTCCGCCATTAGAAGCAATGAAGCTGTAATGTTGCATAAGGCCCATCTGGAATATTTTTTACTCTACTATAAAGAAGTGAAATGATGGGAAAGCACAAGAACAGAAAGAAAGGGGAAAAAATGGAGCATTAGACAGAAATGAGGAGAGACACAACATTAAATTAAGAGTGAGAATGACAGTGAAAGTACAGAAATGGATGATATATTGTGATGAAGGTATCCTTTGAGCCCTTGACTTGCTTCGTTAATGGTGTGTGTGTGTGTGTGTTGTGTGTGTGTGACTGTGTGTGTATGTGTGTGTGCGCTTGGTGTGTGTACTTAGTGCTTAGTGTGTGCTTGGTGTTTAGTGTGTGCTTGGTGTGTGTATGTGTGCGTTAATGGCATATTACCTAATGAAGCGCGGTGCTATAGTCTGGAAAGCATAATCTCCAATTATCCTCTGGTTTACATGTCTTAGTCACACCATTCATTACATTGAGTCTCACTTTTTATTTCTACATGCTCCCTCTTTTCTCCTATCCTGCTATCCTTTTTTATCTATTTCTATCGGTCCATTTCTTTCCCCTCTCTCTCTCTCCCTCAATCTCTCTCTCTCTCTACTCCCTTTTGACTCATTTACTCCCTCGTCTTTTCAACATAGGCTTTTTATCATCACTCTCTTTTATAATTTATTTCCCTCTCCATTTCAATATTAGCGAACCATGAAGTCCAGAAGAAGCTGGTGGGTGTAGCAATAGGAGGACAGGCTCATTGTAATGGCTGGAATGGAATAAACAGAGTGAAACATTTGGTTTCCATATGTTTGATGCCATTCCATGTATTCCATTACAATGAGCCCGTCCTCCTATTGCTCCTCCCACCAGCCTCCTCTGTTGTAGTCAGTAAAATACATCTTGTCATTTCCGTCAAAGACTTAACTTTATTTTTCATTTTGTTCTTCTAACAAACATTCACAAAACTTTGGTGGGCCTTTATACCTTGTCAGGCGACTTTTTTTTCCCATGTCTCTTTATTTTCTTCTTCTGTCCAGCAGACAGCTGTCTGAAAGACTGAAGAAAGATCTGATTCATTTCAGCTCCCACCCGTCCCTTGTTAGGTCAACATTACATTGTTACTTCTGACAGCCGATGGTGGGAAGGGGTGTGTTGGAGGGGTGGGCACAGGTACATCTGACCTCTGACCTAAGCAGACATCACCCCATTGCTGTGAGGGAGAGGAGAGAGGGAGGAGAGGGGGAAGAGAGGGGGAGGAAAGAGGGAAGAGAGTTGAGACAGCTGCTACCCCCCAAATGAGAGCAAAGAAGCTAGGACCTGTACACATGCACCTGATAACCACATGCACGCACACACACACGCAAACACAAATACACACATGCATACTACATGATGGGTACAGCATACAGAAGTACAAGAACGTGACTTTATTGTCAGAAGTCGTGAAAATCTCCGGTGTGCTTCTCTCAATAGAAGTCTGCACGTGTTCCAACCCAGCGTCTCACACCAGCACTCATGTTGATCATCTAATTAAAAAGAACAGAAGTGATTTGTTCATGTGATTGGGTGTTCAATCTCTATTATTCTGTCTTGTACGCACGCACGCACGCACGCACGCACGCACGCACGCACGCACGCACGCACGCACGCACGCACGCACGCACGCACGCACGCACGCACGCACGCACGCACGCACGCACGCACGCACGCACGCACGCACGCACGCACGCACGCACGCACGCACGCACGCACGCACGCACGCACGCACGCACGCACGCACGCACGCACGCACGCACGCACGCACGCACGCACGCACGCACGCACGCACGCACGCACGCACACACACACACACACACACACACACACACACACACACACACACACACACACACACACACAATAGTTTGACGGGGCGCCTGCTTTTCCATCACTGGACCAGAATTAGAAGTTGTGTTTCTAAATGATATATTCCCTAATGAAGATTAAATAAAAGGTTCAGGCTCGGCATCTGTCTTCTAGTTAATTTCCCAGAGAAATGAGCGGCGGAAAGGGAGATCAATATTTCCATTCCTGTGAAGTGTGTGTTTTAAATTATTTGGATGATAGAAAAGTTTGAGTGTGGACACTAGGAGGGAGTGGGTGTGCATATTTTTCATACGGTGTGTGCCTACACGTGCTTATGTGTTTGTCTTTTTGGGGTTGTGTACTATGTGTCCATACCCCTCTGCTTTTCTCCACTGTTCTCCATTGTCCTCTTCCCTCTCGTTTCTCACCTGTTCTCCATGGCCTCTTCCCTCTTCCTTTTCTCCACTGTTCTCCATGGCCTCTTCCCTCTTCCTTTTCTCCACTGTTCTCCATGGTCCTCTTCCCTCTCTTGTCTCCACTGTTCTCCATGGCCTCTTCCCTCTTTCTTTTCTCCACTGTTCTCCATGGCCTCTTCCCTCTGCTTTTCTCCACTGTTCTCCATGGTCCTCTTCCCTCTCGTTTCTCACCTGTTCTCCATGGCCTCTTCCCTCTTTCTTTTCTCCACTGTTCTCCATGGCCTCTTCCCTCTTCATTTTCTCCACTGTTCTCCATGGCCTCTTCCCTCTTTCTTTTCTCCACTGTTCTCCATGGCCTCTTCCCTCTTTCTTTTCTCCACTGTTCTCCATGGCCTCTTCCCTCTTTCTTTTCTCCACTGTTCTCCATGGCCTCTTCCCTCTCTTTTCTCCACTGTTCTCCATGGTCCTCTTCCCTCTCGTTTCTCACCTGTTCTCCATGGCCTCTTCCCTCTTTCTTTTCTCCACTGTTCTCCATGGCCTCTTCCCTCTTCATTTTCTCCACTGTTCTCCATGGTCCTCTTCCCTCTCTTTTCTCACCTGTTCTCCATGGCCTCTTCCCTCTTCATTTTCTCCACTGTTCTCCATGGTCCTCTTCCCTCTCTTTTCTCCACTGTTCTCCATGGTCCTCTTCCCTCTTCATTTTCTCCACTGTTCTCCATGGTCCTCTTCCCTCTCTTGTCTCCACTGTTCTCCATGGCCTCTTCCCTCTTCATTTTCTCCACTGTTCTCCATGGTCCTCTTCCCTCTTCATTTTCTCCACTGTTCTCCATGGTCCTCTTCCCTCTCTTGTCTCCACTGTTCTCCATGGTCCTCTTCCCTCTCTTTTCTCACCTGTTCTCCATGGCCTCTTCCCTCTTCATTTTCTCCACTGTTCTCCATGGTCCTCTTCCCTCTCTTTTCTCCACTGTTCTCCATGGTCCTCTTCCCTCTTCATTTTCTCCACTGTCCTCCATGGTCCTCTTCCCTCTCTTTTCTCCACTGTTCTCCATGGTCCTCTTCCCTCTTCATTTTCTCCACTGTCCTCCATGGTCCTCTTCCCTCTCTTGTCTCCACTGTCCTCCATGGTCCTCTTCCCTCTCTTTTCTCACCTGTTCTCCATGGCCTCTTCCCTCTTCATTTTCTCCACTGTTCTCCATGGTCCTCTTCCCTCTCTTTTCTCCACTGTTCTCCATGGTCCTCTTCCCTCTTCATTTTCTCCACTGTCCTCCATGGTCCTCTTCCCTCTCTTTTCTCCACTGTTCTCCATGGTCCTCTTCCCTCTTCATTTTCTCCACTGGGGGGGGGGGGGGGCGCAACTCAATATTAGGAAGGTGTTCCTAATGTTTGGTATACTTAGTCGACAGTATGGTGTGTGTGTTTTTGTACGTTCCGTTGCATGAGGGGCGACCACTATGTAAATTCTGCTGTCTGATTCGCAGTGGGTCTTTGATAGGAGCCAGATCAGAGAGTAGGGGAAGCAGACGAGGCACCAGATGTTAGAGGTGTATAGTAATCTCCATAACCCCTCAAAGCCAGGCTGTCCCAATCCTGTTCTCACACATCTTAAGGACATCTCAGATGTTGGATGTAGCAGAAAGGTGTTACAAGGTGAGTTTGTGTGTGTCCATCTGTATGTGTCCATCTGTGTGTGTGTTCTTCTCATGTGTGGGGTGTGTGTTATCCCTGACAGATCTGATCTCTTGGGGATTTTCCAGTTTGGTCTTTCCCCCTGTCAACCAATCCACCCATCATTAGAGAGACACAGATAGCGAGAGAGAGAGAGAGAGAGAGAGAGAGAGGGAGAGAGCGAGAGGAAGAGGGAATGAGAGAGAGAGAGGTCCACAGTTTGGCCGACCATCAGTTTTTGCCCAGCGATCTGGGAAGACTTACGACCACAATAACGAGGAGCTAGGCAAATATTTGCTTTCTGCTGCAAAACCTCCAGATGAAAAAGGATCCCCAGCTTTTATCCATGTTCCCTGTGGTCACAGACCTGTTTTGAGTCTAAAAACTTAATCAAAAAGGAATTTGACTCGCAGTTTATCAATCTTTTCACTGGGCTGATACACTTGCAGTTTGAGGTCTTGAAACTAACCACATATCTAGGATCAGGGTAAATCCTAACCCTAGCTTCATGTCCACACCCCGGTTAAACCCTAATTATTTAATTAATTATTTTGCTGTATTTGATTCACTGTTGATATGAATTAATATTTAATAAACATGATTGTATGTGCAGAAAGAGGCACACAGATGCATTCCCTTGGGGAAACGGAAACAGGAGTTACCGTTGCATGTTTAAGTATAATATTTAATTCAGTAGTTTACACTTGTTAGTCTACAGTAACCTGTTGTAACTACCTACTGATGTTCCTACCTTTGACCTGTTTAATTGCCAGTATCAAATGTCTGCCAGTGTTGAATGTTATGATTAAAGTTTGACGCCAGACTGAGCCAAGAGCACACTGATAATGTACTGTGTCTGTGACACAGTGTGAGTCTGTAGCAGCTGATGTTGTGACTTCCTACAAGCCTCTCGTGCTGGTGTTTACAGGGCACTTGGTAATGAGTGATAATATAGAAGGGCCTTCTCAGAGAATGCCCATTAGACATTTTCTCTGCTTCTGTGCTGGAGATGTCTCCCTGTTGCAACTTTAAACCAAAATTATTTTTGATTGATGTTATCAAGGAATGCTCTCCTTTTTGTTCACCTGGAATGTCCCGTTACACCCTTTCCCTAGCTTCATGTCCTGCTAGTGACGTATCTACTCTAATAATACATTCACATCAGGTGTCAGGTCTGCTCCTGCTCCCCCTCTCTGGCGCTCGAGGCCACCAGGCTGCTCCTCATTACGCACACCTGTCACCATCGTTACGCGCACCAGCTCTTCATCGGACTCACCTGGATTCTATCACGTCATTGATTACCTCCCCTATATCTGTCACTTCCTCAGTTTCATCCCTGTGTCTGCATTGATGTTGTTTTGTTTCTCTTGTCCAGACTGTTTCATGTCTATCTATTGTTAAATACTCACCCTGGTTCAATACTGTGGTGATTTTAGCATATAAATCTTGGTGGGGCAAAAATGAATAAAAGTGGGATGCATGTCAGCAAAGCCACTACACAACACAACATTAATTGCACTATAACGGTAACAAATGGTGCTACATCAAGCTGTCCCAACAGCAGTCCTAACATCTTACCACTGCTACACCTGGCTATCAGCTGAGCCTTGTCTGGCAGCCTCATTTACTGCCTTTTAAAAAACATAGCTGATATGGCTGACCACAAATGTGTTGTTTTTTTGTCATCAAAGTCCGTCATTCTCTGGATTTATGGTGCTTTCAAAACAACTGGAGGGCGGATTCACATTTTTGAGTTGGATGACCATTCAAAGCGTATTTTCCCAGT
Organism: Salvelinus fontinalis; assembly: GCF_029448725.1. NCBI lineage: Eukaryota > Metazoa > Chordata > Actinopteri > Salmoniformes > Salmonidae > Salvelinus > Salvelinus fontinalis. Next base: position 32,281,641 of record NC_074694.1, read on the forward strand.
CGGAGCTCGTTTATTCCCGACACAAATCATGCTTCATGAGCTGCCTTTGGAGCTGCCTTACTCAAGACAACAACAAAAAAGAGACCATGTTTGTATGTAGCTTTATTAACTCGATGATATATATCATTTTTTTTACATTGTTTGCAAACTGATATGTGACACGTATTAATGCCAAAATAACATGCAACACAGGAAAGCCTAAAAATGTGGGGCTCAAAAAAGGTGGGACATTGATTCAATCTGTGTGTGTCCAGAGGTAGCCAATAAAAAATAATCCTTCTATGACAACTCCCATGGCAGCTAATTGTGTCATGTTTGCCAATGAGAAAAGCTACCAGCTAACATTTTAAGACAAAGGTTTAAGCCGGAGGTTTAAGCAAGAGTTGGCAAGTATGGATCCTCTGTGTCTTCCCTTTATTGATACTATACCAACCTAGGACCTTGACATGACAGTCAGTCAATGAACACAGTAATCAAATTCTCAATAATATCCCTTTGCTGACGAGTGGTTAAATCTGTGTATGCGAGAGAGAAATATTAACCCCATAGATCACAGCAGAGGAATATATTAGAAGCGTTTGTTAGCCAGGAGGGCAAGCCAAGACATCACTGTGTCAATGTGTGTCTGCGTGTGTATGTGCAAGCCTCCCCATCACTCTGAAGGCAAAATCAAACCAAATTAAAATATTGCACTATGATTGATGCATCGTTCTCTTTATGTTTGGGAAGATTAGGGTTTTGATATTGATTTGAGAAACAATCACATTTCGATGATTCAATTAGTCAACGCGAACACAAATAAACAAAGGCAAGACTGACATAAATGTCCTCAAAGTCAGAAAAACAGAAAGAATTCCAGCCAAAATGTATTCATTCTGTTCCAGAAGTGGACTTTATCCACTCTCTCAGTGTACTTGATAACTTGTCCTGTTCGTTCTAAGCCTAACATATTTCTATCTTTCTGTTCTCATCTCTCCATCTCTCTCCCTATCTCCCATCTCTTCTGAAGATGGAGGGATGGGTATTAGATGATAGTTTTGTAGGGAGCAAGAGTTCAGGGAAGGACTGAAGTCTATAAATACCTCCAGTTAGTCAGTTAGGCAGTCTTGTCTTCTCCTACAGAGAGAGTGACTCATACATTACCATATGCTAACAATAACAGTCCGCTCCGGCCCGGCATCTGAAGATAAAATTCCTTCATATAATTTCCATCAGAAGGCTAGCTAGTTGGTCGTAATTTCATTGACGTGATATGAATAAAGAGAACATTACAAAAGAATGTGTGCCCCGTTGATTTTTGCTCTGTGAAGTATAAAGTTCCTGATGACTTCCTGGTGATATTACTGTAAACTGTGCCTTGTATGGTGTCACCATGCTATATTCTTTCAAGCAGGCTTACCGTAATAGTTAACTAACTGTAATCTCAAAGACACATTGCACTAAAGGCTGGACCGAGACAGGTGAAAAAACAACTACAAAAACCAAGAGAGTAAGTGAGACCTAGTGAAGAAGACTATGAAGACGACCACATGATTCAACCTTCATTAAAATCCAATCCTTTTTGAGACAGCTTCCCCATCTATTGTCTGACAATGATAATGACCAGTTAATGACCACAACATATCCCCAGCATGACTGTACACTGAGTGCACAAAACATTAAGCGCCCCTGCTCTTTCCATGATGACATAGACTGACCAGGGGAAAGCTATGATCCCTTATTGATGTCTGCTAAATCCCCTTGAATCAGTGTAGATGAAGGGGAGGAGACGGGTTAATGAAGGATTTTCAGCCTTGAGACAAGTGAGACATGGATTGTGTGTGTGTGCCATTCAGATGGAGGATGGGCAAGATGAAAAATTGATGTGCCGTTGAACGCGGTATGGTAGTAGGTGACAGGCGCACTGGTTTGAGTGTCAAGAACTGCAACGCTGCTGGGTTTGTCACACTCAACAGTTTCCCGTGTGTATCAATAATGGTCCACCACCCAAAGGACATCCAGCCAACTTGACCCAAATGTGGGAAGCATTGGAGTCAACATGGGCCAGCATCCCTGTAGAATGCTTTCGACACCTTGTAGAGTTCATACCCCAACGAATTGTGGTGGTTCTGAGGCCAAAAAGGGGTGCAACTCAATATTAGGAAGTAGTTGCTAATGTTTTGTACACTCAGTGTATAATGACTAAATTGACTCCAGTCCTTCACCTCTGTAACTGGGCCACACCAGATGGTCAGGGCCTGGTGACATTTGGTCATCAGTATTCTCAGACCACTTTTGATGAACTCACAGTTAGTTCCTCTGCTGTACATGGCTCTGCAACACATTAGAAATGTCAACAAATGTCAAGGAAATGTCAAGGGCTAGCTGAGGGACCCACAAACACACACACAGCAAATTCAAGCAAAGGGACAGAGGGACACTCATACAAGCTACATCCTTTGGGCAGCTTGTTCTCTGTTCTCCTTTGTGTTCATGTTTGTATGTGTGTCTGTGTGTTGTGTGTCATCAGTTTGCCTCTGTGGTACCATGGTATGTTTTTACCATTGATAACCAAAGTAATTGATATTATCTTACCTTTCTGTGAAAGCCACATCCAATGTGACCCTTGACGTTTGCTTTGGAAATGGGAAATTGATTATAGATTATTGAAATAAACCATTGACATTTGAAAATAGTTATTTTTTAATGTGACTATGTCATAAATGTGGTTACAAGGTTAGGGTTTTCATTTTTACTCATTCAAGAAAACTTTATGTAAACTCAATAGTCAATAGGAGTGAGGTTGATGAAAGAAAATGTCATATCAATCTCGTTCAATATAGCAATATACTGTATGGAGAATTTTATATTGCTGATTATGGTGCAAAGTTGTGGCAGAAAGAAAGAAAGAGAGAGAGAGAGAGAGAGAGAGAGAGAGAGAGAGAGAGAGAGAGAGAGAGAGAGAGAGAGAGAGAGAGAGAGAGAGAGAGAGAGAGAGAGAGAGAGAGAGAGAGAGAGAGAGAGAGAGAGAGAGAAGGGGGGGTCAATTTCTCTTCCTTTCAGATAACTAGGCTAAGATGATGAACTACGGTGGCTTGCGAAAGTATTCAACCCCTTTTGCATTTTTCCTATTTTGTTGCATTTCAACCTGGAATTAAAATGTATTTTTTTGTATCATTTGATTTACACAACATGCCTACCACTTTGAAGATGCTAAATATTTTTTGGGGTGAAACAAACTATTCACCCTCCCAAAGTCAATACTTTGTAGAGCCACCTTTTGCAGCAATTACAGCTACAAGTCTGGGTATGTCTCTATAAGCTTGGCACATCTAGCCACTAGGATTTTTGCCCACTCTTCAAGGCAAAACTGCTCCAGCTCCTTCAAGTTGGATGGGTTCCGCTGGTGTACAGCAATCTTTAAGTCACACCCCCGATACTCAATTGGATTGAAGTCTGGGCTTTGACTAGGCCATTCCAATACATTTAAATGTTTCCCCTTAAACCACTCGAGTGTTGCTTTAGTAGTGTGCTTAGGGTCACTGTTCTGCTGGAAGGTGAACCTCCGTCCCAGTCTCAAATCTCTGGAAGACTGAAACAGGTTTCCCTCAAGAATTTCCCTGTATTTAGCGCCATCCATCATTCCTTCAATTCTGACCAGTTTCCCAGTCCCTGCCGATGAAAACATCCCCACAGCATGATGCTGCCACCACCATGCTTCACAGTGGGGAAGTGGTTCTCGGGGGGATGAGAGGTGTTGGGTTTGCGCCAGACATAGCATTTTCCTTGATGGCCAAAAAGCTCAATTTTTGTCTCATCTGACCAGAGTACCTTCTTCCAAATGTTTGGCGAGTCTCCCACATGCCTTTTGGCGAACACCAAACATGTTTGCTTATTTTTTTCTTTAAGCAATGGCTTTTTTCTGTCCACTCTTCCGTAAAGCCCAGCTCTGTGGAGTGTACGGCTTAAAGTGGTCCTATGGACAGATATTCCAATCTCTGCTGTGGAGATTTGCAGCTCCTTCGGGGTTATCTTTGGTGTCTTTGTTGCCTCTCTGAGTAATGCCCTCCTTGCCTGGTCTGTGAATTTTGGTGGGCGGTCCTCTCTTGGCAGGTTTGTTGTCTTGCCATATTCTTTCCATATTTTTATAATGGATTGAATGGTGCTCCGTGGGATATTCAAAGTTTCTGATATTTTTTTATAACCCAACCCTGATCTGTACTTCTCCACAACTTCGTCCCTGACCTGTTTGGAGAGCTCCTTGGTCTTCATGGTGCCGCTTGTTTGGTGATGCCCCTTGCTTGGTGTTGCAGACTCTGGGGCCTTTCAGAACAGGTGTATATATACTGAGATCATGTGACAGATCATGTGACACTTAAAGTCCACCTGTGTGCAATCTATTTAACTAATTATGTGACTTCTGAAGGTAATTGGTTGCCCCATATCTTATTTAGGGGCTTCATAACAAAGGGGGTGAATACATACGCACACACCACTTTTCTATTTTATATATATATATATATATTTTTATTTTTTTTCCCAAATTAAACTTCAGCAATTTAGACTATATTTTGTAAGTCCATTACATGAAATCCAAATAAAAATCAATTTAAATTACAGGTTGTAATGCAACAAAATAGGAAAAACGCCAAGGTGGATGAATACTTATGCAAGGCACTGTAGTCTCTCTCTTCACCAGTAGCCTCAACAGCTCTAGTTATCCCCCTCTCCCACATGTAAACTAGCCCTGGAAATACTCCATAGATATTATAGCTGGGAAAGAAACAAAAGGAGCGGGAGAAAGAGAAGGAAAGAGATAGAGAAAGCATACACGTAGTCTACTGCATTTTTTGGTTCTCTCTTTCTTTCCCTCCTGTTCTTTCTCTCTGGTGAGGTACTAGTAGAGATGTAACTGACACGCACACACACGCACACACACACGCACGCGCACACGCACACGCACACACACACACACACACACACACACACACACACACACACACGCACGCACAAGAAATCACACACAATATGTAAGTGCTAAACCACTCAGGTAACCAGGGATAGGGTAGTGGCTGACACATGGAAGAAAGAGACTGAAGCTCTGGAGAATGGGAATTGATCAGCTACACGCATGGATCTGTATCTCAACAACCACATATATCAGCTAGGCTCCTTCTCCATGATAAAGACTGAGATACACAGAATGCTACATAGATTTAATATAACGGAAATGCCAACTCTGACAGTAAACATGTAAACTCAGCAAGAAACGTCCGTTTTTCAGGACCCTGTCTTTCAAAGATCATTCAGAAAAAAACAAATACCTTCACAGATGTTTATTTTTAAAGGGTTTAAACACTGTTTCCCATGCTCGTTCAATGAACCATAAACAATTAATGAACATGCACCTGTGGAACGGGCGTTAACACACTAACAGCTTACAGACGGTAGTCAATTAAGGTCACAGTTATGAATACTTAGGACACTAAGAGGCCTTTCTACTGACTCTGAAAAACACCAAAAGAAAGATGCCCAGGGTCCCTGCTCATCTGCGTGAATGTGCCTTAGGCATGCTGCAAGGAGGCATGAGGACTGCAAATGTAGCCAGGGCAATAAATTGCAATGTTCGTACTGTGAGACGCCTACGACAGAGCTACAGGGAGACAGGACGGACAGCTGATCGCCCTCGCAATAGCAGACCATGTGTAACAACACCTGCACAGGATCGGTACATCCGAACATCACACCTGCGGGACAGGTACAGGATGTCAACAACAACTGCCCGAGTTACACCAGGAACGCACAATCCCTCCATCAGCTCTCAGACTGTCTGCAATAGGCTGAGAGAGGCTGGACTGAGGGCTTCTAGGCCTGTTGTAAGGCAGGTCCTCACCAGACATCACCAGCAACAACGTCGCCTATGGGCACAAACCAACCGTCGCTGGACCAGACAGGACTGGCAAAAAGTGTTCTTCACTGACGAGTCGCGGTTCTCTCTCACCAGAGGTGATGGTCGGATTCGCGGTTATCGTCGAAGGAATGAGCGTTACACCGAGGCCTGTACTCTGAAGCGGGATCGATTTGGAGGTGGAGGGTCCGTCATGGTCTGGGGCGGTGTGTCACAGCATCATCGGACTGAGCTTGTTGTCATTGCAGGCAATCTCAATGCTGTGCGTTACAGGGAAGACATCCTCCTCCCTCATGTGGTACCCTTCCTGCAGGCTCATCCTGACATGACCCTCCAGCATGACAATGCCACCAGCCATACTGCTCCTGATTTCCTGCAAGACAGGAATGTCAGTGTTCTGCCATGGCCAGCGAAGAGCCCGGATCTCAATCCCATTGCGCACGTCTGGACCTGTTAGATTGGAGGGTGAGGGTTCGAACCATTCCCCACAGAAATATTCGGGAACTTGCAGGTGCCTTGGTGGAAGAGTGGGGTAACGTCTCACAGCAAGAACTGGCAAATCTGGTCCAGTCCATGAGGAGGAGATGCACTGCAGTACTTAATGCAGCTGGTGGCCACACCAGATACTGACTGTTACTTTTGATTTTGACCCCCCTTTGTTCAGGGACACATTATTCCATGTATGTTAATCACATGTGTGTGGAACTTGTTCAGTTTATGTGTCAGTTGTTGAATCTTGTTATGTTCATACAAATATTTACACGTTAAGTTTGCTGAAAATAAACACAGTTGACAGTGAGAGGACGTTTCTTTTTTTGCTGAGTTTAGAAGCGTTATAATCTATAATCTGAAAACCATTTTCCTTCTATGGCCAAGAGGGCTTTGCCACACTGTTTAATGGCACTGCTACTGTATGTCCAATGCAATCTTTATAGTCCGACATAACAGCAGGCAAAAGGCAATAGAATGCGAGCAGGCTGTGATAAGATGTTGATGGAGCCTATAAAAACACATGATATATTCTCTCCAATCTCCCATGTAGGGACTCCAGGATCCCACAGCAGTAAACATGATGTAGAGGAGAAACGTAAAACCCTTCCCATCTCTCCTTCACTTTTCCCCTTTCCCTCTATTATCGTTTTTCCCCATCTCCCTCCCTTGCTTTGCCTCTGTCCTCCGTGTTCAATCCCTTTCTTCTTTCTCCTCCCCCTCTCTGTACTCCGCCTCTACTCCTCTTTTCCCTCTATCCATCAGTGTCCTCTAGAGAAGACTCTACTTAGTGATAGGGACTGTGTCCCAACGGGCACCATATTTCCTTTGTAGTGTACTACTTTTGACCAGACATATATGGGCCCTGGTCAAAAGAAGTGCACGGTATAGGGAATAGGTTGCCATTTGGGATGCAGCCAGGGTGTGGGATAAGCAGCTATTAGATCTCTATTTGGGCTTGTCTGCTTCAATATCAGTCCAGTGCAGTCCCTCAGTGCAGTGGTGTGTAGTGGACGTATGTCTCTGTGCGTGTGCGTTCGTGGCCCTGTCTCTGTGACCTTTCCTCTGATGCTGATGAATATGGATGGACAGATCTGTCTTCATCTCCCCTCTATCCCTCCATCCCAGAATACTATAACCGAGTTACAGTGCCTCCAGGAAGTATTCATACCCCTTGACTTATTCCACATTTTGTTGTATTACAGCATGAATTAAAAATGGATTACATAAAAAAAATTCTCTCAGCCATCTCCACACAATCTCCCATAATGACATAGTGAAAACACGTTTTTAGAAATGTTTCCAAATGTATTGAAAATGAAATACAGAAATATCTAATTTACATAAGAATTCACACCCCTTTGCTATGACACTCTAACTGAGCTCAGGTGAGATGTCACCAGAACTTGAGTTCTGAGTTTGGACAATGATTTAGAAAGAAACACACTTGTCTATATAAAGGTCCTACAGTTGATAATGGTATAATTTTTGCTCTGACATGCACTAAGTCCAAGGAACTGTCCGGAAATCTCTGGGATTTTGATGCTGCATACACTACCGGTCAAAAAATAACACCTACTCATTCAAGGGTTTAATTTATATTTACTATTGCCTACACTGTAGAATAATAGTGAAGATATCAACACTATGAAATAATACATATGGAATCATGTAGCAACCAAAAAAGTGTTAAACAAATCAAAATATATTTTATATTTGAGATTCTTCAAATAGCCACCATTTGCCTTGAGGGCAGCTTTTCACACTCTTAGCATTCTCTCAACCAGCTTCATGAGTTAGTCACCTGGAATGCATTTCAATTAACAGGTGTGCCTTGTTAAAAGTAAATTTGTGGAAATTCTTTCCTTCTTAATGTGGTTGAGCCAATCAGTTCTATTATGACAAGGTAGGGGTGGTATACAGAAGATTTGGTAAAAGACCAAGTACATATTATGGCAAGAACAGCTGAAATAAACAAAGAGAAATGACAGTCCATCATTATTTTAAGACGTGAAGATCAGTCAATACGGAAAATTTTAAGAACTTTGAAGGACTTACAATGTAGAAAATAGTAACAATTAATAAAAACCCTTGAATGAGTAGGTATTCTTAAACTTTTGACTGGTAGTGTATATCTGGGAAAGGGTATCAAATAAAATGTTATTTGTCACATGTGCCGAATACAACAGGTGTAGGTAGACCTTACAGTCAAATGCTTACTTACAAGAACTTAACCAACAGTGCAGTTCAAGAAAGAGTTAAGAAAATATTTACCAAAGAAACAAAAGTAATAATAGTAAAAAAATAAAAAATACATATTACAATAAAAATAACAAGGCTATATACACGGTGGACTGGTACCGAGTCAATGTGCGGGGGTACACTTTAGTCGAGTTACTTTGTACATGTAGGTAGGGTTAAAGCAACTGCGCATAGATAATAAACAGCGAGTAGCAGCACTGTAAAAACAAAGGGGGGGGGGGGGGGGGGGGGGGGCGTGTCAATGTAATAGGCTGGGTGGCCATTTGATTAATTATTCAGTAGTCTTATGGCTTGGGGGTAGTAGCTGTTAAGGAGCCTTTTGGTCCTAGACTTGGCACTCCGGTACCGCTTGCCGTGCGGTAGCAGAGAGAACAGTCTATGACTTGGGTGACTGGAGTCTTTGACAATTTTATGGGTCTTCCTCTGACACCGCCTAATATATAGGTCCTGGATGGCAGGAAGCTTGGCCCCAGTGATGTACTGGACCATACGCACTACCCTCTGTGGCGCCTTACGGTCAGATGCCGAGCACTTGCCATACCAGGCGGTGATGCAACCAGTCAGAATGTTCTCAATGGAGCAACTGTAGAACTTTTTGAGGATCTGGGTACCCATGCAAAATCTTCTCAGTCTCCTGAGGGGGAAAAGGTGTTGTCGTGCCCTCTTCACAACTGTCTTGGTGTGTTTGGACCATGTTAGCTCATTGGTGATGTGGACACCAAGGAACTTGAAACTCTCGACCCGCTCCACTACAGCCTCGTCGATGATAATAGGGGTCTGTTCGGCCCGCCTTTTCCTGTAGACCACGATCAGCTCCTTTGTCTTGCTCAGGTTGAGGGGGAGCTTGTTGTCTTGGTACCACACTGCCAGGTCTCTGACCTCCTCCCTATAGGCTGTCTCATTGTTGTCGGTGATCAGGCCTACCACTGTTGTGTCGTCAGCAAACTTAATGATGGTGTTGGAGTCGTGGTTGACCATGCAGTCATGGGTGAACAGGGAGTACATGAGGGGACTAAGCACGCACCCCTGGGGGGCCCTAGTGTTGAGGATCAGTGTGGCAGATGTGTTGTTGCCTACCCTTACCATCTGGGGGCGCCCCGTCAGGAAGTCCAGGATCCAGTTGCAGAGCGAGTTGTTTAGTCCCATGGTCCTTGATATGCTTCGTGGGCACTATGGTGTTTAACGCTGAGCTGTAGTCAATGAGCAGCATTCTCACACATGTGTTCCTTTTGTCCTGGTGGTAAAGGGCAGTATGGAGTGCGATTGAGATTGCGTCATATGTGGATCTGTTGGGGCGGTATGCGAATTGGAGTGGGTCTAGGGTTTCCGGGATGATGGTGTTGATGAGAACCATGACCAGCCTTTCAAAACACTTCATGGCTACGGATGTGAGTGCCTCAGGGCGGTAATCATTTAGGCAGGTTACCTTCGCTTCCTTGAGCACAGGAAACATGTAGGTATTACAGACTCGGTCAGGGAGAGGTTGAAAATGTCAGTGAAGACACTTGCCAGTTGGTCTGCGCATGCTTTGAGTACACGTCCTGGTAATCCGTCTGGCCCCACAGCTTTGTGAATGTTGACCTGTTTAAAGGTCTTGCTCACATCGGCTACCAAGAGCGTGATCACACAGTCGTCCGGAATGGTTGGTGCTCTCATGCATGCTTCAGTGTTACTTGCCTCGAAGCGAACATAAAAGGCATTTTGCTCATCTGGTAGGCTTGCGTCACTGGGCAGCTCGTGGCTGGGTTTCCCTTTGTAGTCTGTAATAGTTTTCAAGCCCTGCCATATCCGACGAGAGCCGGTGTAGTAGGATTCAATCTTAGTCCTGTATTGAAGCTTTGCCTGTTTGATGGTTCGTCTGAGGGCGTAGCAGGATTTTTTACAAGTGTACAGATTAGTGTCCCGCTCCTTGAAAGCGGCAGCTCTAGCTTTTAGCTCATTACGGATGTTTCCTGTAATCCATGGCTTCTGGTTGGGATATGTACGTACGGTCACTGTGGGGACGACGTCATCGAAGCACTTATTGATGAAGCCGGTGACTGAGGAGGTATACTACTCAATGCCATTGGATGAATCACGGAACTTATTCCAGTCTGTGCTAGCAAAACAGTCCTGTAGTGTAGCATCCACGTCATCTGACCACTTCCCTATTGAGCAAGTCACTGGTACTTCCTGCTTTAGTTTTTCAAGCAGTAATCATGGGTATAGAATAATGGTCAGATTTGCCAAATGGAGGGCGAGAGAGAGCTTTGTATGCGCCTCTGTGTGTGCAGTAAAGGTGGTCTAGATCCCCCCCCCCCCCCCCCCCCCCCTCTGGTTGCACATGTGACATGCTGGTAGAAATGAGGTAAAACAATTTAAGTTTGCATGCATGAAAGTCCCCGGGCCCACTAGGAGCACCGCTTCTGGGTGAACATTTTCTTGTTTGTAGAAAACAATTGCTAGAGTGTTGAAAGTTTCGAAGAGCACATGATCCCATCATTGGGAAATGGAAGAAATATGGAACTACCCAGACTCTGCCTAGAGCTGGCTGCTCCCCATCTAACTTAACAGAGCGAGAGAAAATCTGAAAGGAAGAATGGGAGAAAATCCGCAAATCCAGATATGCAAAGCTGATATAGACATATTCAAGACGACTGACTCAAAGCTGTAATCGCCAACAAATGTGCTTCTACAAAACAACATATTTACTCAGGGGTGTGAATACTTATGTAAATTAGATATTTCTGTATTTAATTTTCAACAAATATTTTATAGATTTTGAATTCAAGCTGTAACAACAAAATGTGGAATAAGTCAAGGAGTTTGCATACTTTCTAAAGGCACTGTATATATGCAAAATGACCACCACCCCCAATTTTGATGGGGTGATACTTTTTGTACCTACTCACACATGTAACTGTAAGTTGCATACGTAAAGAAATGCAGGTGTGTGTGTGCGTGAGTGTGTGTGTGAGGAAGTGAGGTGATTGATGTGCCTGCTGCCTGTTACTAGTGTGTGTGTGACTCACACGGAGCAGGTAGCCCACCGGTACTGGGCCGATAAGCCTCAGACCTCCAAGAGAGGAAAATCAATACACACCACTCATCAACTCTGCCTGGCTCTGCTGTGAAAGCACGCACACACGCACATGGATAAGAGGTCTGATGAGGACTCCCAGTGATCGGAAGGCCTCAGGTAACCTTTTCTTATTAAGATTCCTGGAAAAGTTCCCACATAGCCAGCAACTTAACATTACTGTTATTGGCCATGTTTCCTTAAATGGAACAGACATTTCTCTCACTTATTTCCAGACGGACAAAAATGTCCCATCACGAGATTGGGATATGATAAAACTACTCCTCTCCTTCTTCCATCTCTTTGTGGTAGGTCTGTTTAGTTTTTCTACTGTATACAGCTCCACAGTATTCTCTCCTCCCCCCCTCTCCTTTCGACAGACAGTAGAGATCCTTTCTGCTCTCTGTCCTTTGTTCCCCTTTATTCAATCATCTTATTTTCTTCAATATAGAGCTCTGTTCCCTCCCTTTCTGCCTTCCCATTTTTCTACCTCTCCTCTCATCCTTGTTATGTTCTCTTCTGCACAGCACTTTATATCTCTCCGTTCCACCTCCCTCTTTCTCTCTTTCCAGGTTGGCATGTCGCTCAGGCCCCTGTGGCCTCATTATCAGCCTGGCAGACTGAGGGAGCGGGTCACACACACACACACACAAAAACACACCCTCTGCCACTCCCTTGGTCTTGGGCAGGTAAATTGTCTCCACTCATCCATGCCATGTAGATTACAGTTTCATAATTACCAAGGCTACGGGTGAGCCAGGGTCAAACACTAATCTAGGCTCTAATTAAAATGTAGCTGGTGCAGCTCAACAAAACAATTAACTCACAATAACAGGGACGGGCAGGGAGTTAAGGAGGAAAGGAAAGGAACAACAGCAGCATCTCTCTTTGTCTGCAGGTTTCTTTCGATGAGGAACAGGAGGAAAGGAGAGTGAGGGGTGGGTGGGTGGGAATGAGAGAAGGAGCTAGAGAAGCATTTGCAATATGCGATCACTTCCAAAAAGAGTGTGAGAGCGAGCTGAATATGACAGGCGAATGGGAGGGAGACAGAGATACAGTACAGAGGAAGAACTGCAGAAGGGTAGAAGCATCCCTAACCTGCCTCACAAACCATTGGCTGGGGATGGCGAGAGAGAGGCAGAGAGGAGAACAGGCGTTTGAGGATTTTTTTTGTTGGCAAAGTGACAAAAGGGTGACAGAAGCCAATCTGACAAGTAACAAGTGAAGTCAGGACACGACATACCTAGAACAGAACACAGGGCCCCCCCATTCTTCTCTCGCTATGCATCCCTTGCTCTCTGTTCATCCTGGTCTCCCTCATCTCCCTCCCTCTCTCTCTCTTTTCCCATCCCTCTGCTCCCTCCATCCTCCTCCCCTTGTTCCTCCACAGATGCACTCGTCTGCCAGCATGTGTTCTTTCATTCCGTCGTTCTCGTGGCCCACGCCATCTCTCTTGGGGAGGGGTTTGGCAGAGAGAAAGAAGGGATGAGAAGTGAACGAGTGTAGATGGCTCGGTGGAACCGTTCTGTCCCTCATTCTTTCATTCTCCTACTCTCTCTCTAGGGGGACAGGAAGATGGAGGTTGTTTGACACAAAGGTTCTCGCTTATTTGGTTTTCCTTCCTCTCCTCATCTTGTTGTTTCCTTCCTTCGGTCTTTTTTCCGTTCTTTCGTTTCTGCCGCTTCCAAAGCCCAGAGCGGGACCTCCAGAGACGAGCTCCCTCGCTTCAGCCTCCAACATCCCCGGACCCATCTGTCTCACACACACACGCACACGCACACACACACACACACACACACACACACACACACACACACACAGTTTACATTCCTCAGTATGAATCCTAGAGAGCAGTGAGACAGTGAGAGATGAAAACACCAGTATCAGTGTCAGTGTGGGTATTTATAGTACAGGAGTCTGAGGCGCAGGACGGAGATAAGTATTATGGACAGGGGACTCTTCTCATAGGCTGCATTCCTGTTTACATTGGTTGAGCAGAGATTGGCTGTATGGGCTTCTTAGGGACGCTTCACACAGTGGCATTCCAGTATACACATCACGCTAAGTGGTCCATTATCAAACATGGGGGGGAGAGGGGGACATGGAAATGTATGGTACCACATACTTCAGTATAGTACTGAGAGAGCCAAAGTCAGACAAGGTGGGGAGTCAGGAGAGTAGGATATGGAGAGAAGGTGCCTTTAGACTTACCTTTCAGAATCACGGCCCCCTAGTTACACTTGAAGATCCATCATCCCACACATTTAGTAAACACAGAACAGAATAATAAGAGTATTCAAGTACTGTTTATTTGCAGAGTTAGAGCTGTAGAGTGTTCCATACATCGTATGCATAGTCTATACATCTATGGGTCTTTATACTATAGTTTGGGCGTCATAGCATGCTAGAGGGCATTAACAGGCTACGGGAGTGAGTTATGGAGAGAAAAGGGCAGTTCATAGCGCATTTAAGCACGCACACGCGCACACACGCTTCTCCTGTCTGCTCCATGCAAGAGCTTGTGTGATAATATCAGGAAAGGAGAAGAACATTCTGTATGAGTTCATCCATAAAGAGAGTTCTCTACTACATCTTCAGTCCAATTCTTCAATGCATCCCTGGGACACTATCTATCAACATCTACCAGTGGAGGCTGCTGAGGGGAGGACGGCTCTTAATAATGGCCGGAATGGAGTCAATGGAATGATATCAAACCACGTTTGATACCATTGACTCCAATCCGGCCATTACTATGAGCCGTCCTCCCCTCAGCAGCCTCCACTGACATCTACATCTACATACGTATCGCTTTAGTAGGTCTGTGACTAAGTTATGCAGACAACTGCTGTTATTAGAACTGCTGGCTTGTGACTCCTAGAGATACGCGCCTCCACATGTTGATATACGTGGTGGGTCCCACTATCTACAGAGCATTTAGACTTGGCCCTTATGGCAAGGGCCAGGGAGAGTATGGTTACTGTAAGGTTACAGAGGGATGTGTTATACCTGCTGTGCAGGTGGTTAAACTACGGTAGAGGTAGAGGTGAGCGGGGCAGGGTTAGAACAGGGTTAGCTGGAGCAGGTTAGGACAGGGTTCATCTGGTCCTCTCTCCCTCGATTTCTCTCGCCATCCCTCCCGCTCTTCTTTACTCTAGCAGTAGCCTGCGTAGCTCCTGTGGGTCTGAGACGGGCAGGGCACAGGTGAAGTCTTCACACACGTATGCTGTGGCACTGCCACCCTGGCAGGTCAGGGAGGAGAGGACGGGTAGACGCTGGTACAGATAGCCCTCTGTCTCCCCATCAGCTAACATCAGGACCTGGAGAGAGAGAGAGAGAGAGAGAGAGGCAGAGAGAGTATATATGGTATATTTTGTACACACAAGTGTACTTAAAAGGGTACAAACACTTGTCACTGTTGTGGTACCCTGTTAGGTACAACCATTGTACCTTTAGTTATAGGTACATAATTGTACCCTTGCAGTTTGTACCTTAAAAGAGGCAATAGTGTACCTTGGGGGACGAGAAAGTACCTTTCTCACACGTAGTCCATAGGTACAAAAGCGTACCTTTAGAAAAGGTAAACACTTGTATTTTTAGGTTACCACCAAAGTGACAAAGTCGTTCCTTTTATGTGGCAAAAATGTACCTCTAAACATTTTTGGGGTTGTTGTTCTTACACTGTAGTGTATAAAACCTTACTTGCATATTTCCCAGGGTGCCTTTCAAGTGAATTTCTTTGTTACCAGTACCACTCATGACTGTTTGCTAGTGACAGAGACATGGTTGTTACATTAAATGGCTTTAACCCCTTTAGCCTTCACCAAGTGGGTGCCTAAGCAAATATTTTATCATTTAAATTAAAAACTCTTTATGACAAGAAATGTCATACAGTGCCTTCAGAAAGTATTCACACCCCTTGACTTTTTCCACATTTTGTTATGTTACAGCCTGAATTGAAAATGTATTAAATTGAGATCTTGTGTCACTAGGCTACACACAATAACCCATAATGTCAAAGTGGAACTTTGTTTTTAGAATTTTTGACAAATTAATAAAAAATGTAAACCTAAAAGGCCTTCTGTCAACAAGTATTCAACCCCTTTGTTATGGCAAGCCTAAATAAGTTCAGGAGTAAAAATGTGCTTAACAAATCAAATAACGAGTTGCATGGATTCACTCTGTGTGCAATAATAGGGGTTAACTTGATTTATTAATGACTACCCCTTCGCTGTACCCCACACATAAAATTCTCTGTAAGGTCCCTCAATCAAGTAGTGCATTTGAAGCACAGATTCAACCACAAAGACCAGGGAGGCTTTCCAATGCCTCGCAAAAAAGGGCACCGATTGGTAGATAGGTAAAAATAAAAAAGCAGATTCTGAATATCCATTTGAGCATGGTGAAGTTATTAAAGGGCCAATACAGTAGGGCTGTACCCGACATAAAAGAATGTTGGTCCACCGAGTCATCCCGACCGAGAGTCATCCAATTGATTGGTCAAACTTATTTTTTCCATATATAGACAGACACACCCTGTGTGTGTGAATAAAACCAACTACATATGTACTGAGCTTGTCTGATGCTTTAAGCACACTGTTTGATGAAATAATTAGGACATACAAATGACTCAAGAAAGCGCCCGGTGGTCACACTGTGTTGGAAAAAATGACAGCTTTGTGCCTGTGTGACTGGCACACGTTGCCTCGCTCTCCTCCCTACTGCAGCGAGAAAGCACCGCAGCACAGCAAGTGTTGATTGCGCTGTCCGTGCAACATCATTACAGTCAAGTTTCTTATTTGTTTCTGACACAAGTTCTGTTACCGAAATCCCTAATTTGTTTAGGAAAAACATTCCCTATTCCCTCAACCCATGCCCTCTTTATGTGACTGTAACGGGTGACGCTCTCCTCATCCTCGGAAGAGGTGAGGAGAGAAGGATCTTCAGACCAAAACGCAGGCTCAGGGAAATAAGCCATCTTTATTATAAATTACGATGGCACACGAAACGAAACAAAACACTTTCCAAACTACAAAATAAGAAAACGACGTTGACGCAACCTGAACATAAACTTACATAACTAAACATAAACTTACGTACAGGAAAACAGACGACATCGAAACGAAACGAAACAAACAAACGCTACAGTCCCATGTGGTACGAACAGACATACGGACACAGGAGACAATCACCCACAAACAAACAGTGAGAATGCCCTACCTAAATATGACTCTTAATTAGAGGCAAACGCAAACCACCTGCCTCTAATCAAGAGCCATACCAGGCAAACCAAAACCAACATAGAAACAGATAACATAGAATGCCCACCCAACCTCACGTCCTGACCAACTAACACACAAAAACTAACATAAATAGGTCAGGAACGTGACAGTACCCCCCCCACAAGGTGCGAACTCCGGACGCACCAGCACAAAGTCTAGGGGAGGGTCTGGGTGGGCATCTAACCACGGTGGTGGCTCAGGCTCCGGGCGCGGTTCCCACCCCACCATAATCCATCCTAACTTCCTCCCTCCAAGAATGTCCACCCTCTTTTGACCCCCACAAAATCCCCTTAACAACATATCTAATAAGGACAACACCGGGACAGAGAGATAAATCAAGACAGAGGGATAGATAAGAATATAGAAGTAGATAAAGATAGAGAGGGAGATCAGGATAGAGGGGCAACTCCGGACTGAAAGGCAGCTCCGGACAGAGAGACAGCTCTGGACTGATGGGCAGTTCTGGGTATCTAGCCTTTTCAGGCTGAAGGTCAGCTCATGGCTGACTGACGAATCTCGACGCTCATGGCTGGCTGACGGCTCTCGACGCTCATGGCAGGCTGACGGCTCTCGACGCTCATGGCAGGCTGACGGCTCTCGACGCTCATGGCAGGCTGACGGCTCTCGACGCTCATGGCAGGCTGACGGCTCTCGACGCTCATGGCAGGCTGACGGCTCTCGACGCTCATGGCGCTCTGACGGCTCTGGCTGCTCATGGCGCTCTGACGGCTCTGGCTGCTCATGGCGCTCTGACGGCTCTGGCTGCTCATGGCGCTCTGACGGCTCTGGCTGCTCATGGCGCTCTGACGGCTCTGGCTGCTCATGGCTCGCTGGCTGCTCTGGCAGATCCTGTCTGGTTGGCGGCTCTGGCAGATCCTGTCTGATTGGCGGCTCTGGCAGATCCTGTCTGGTTGGCGACTCTGGCAGATCCTGTCTGGTTGGCGACTCTGGCAGATCCTGTCTGGTTGGCGGCTCTGGCAGATCCTGTCTGGTTGGCGGCTCTGGCAGATCCTGTCTGGCTGACGGCTCTAGCGGCTCCTGTCTGGCTGACGGCTCTAGCGGCTCCTGTCTGGCTGACGGCTCTGTAGGCTCATGGCAGACGGGCGGCTTTGCAGGCTCATGGCAGACGGGCGGCTTTGGAGGCTCCTGGCAGACGGATGGCTCAGACGGCGCTGGGGAGACGGATGGCTCAGATGGCGCTGGGGAGACGGATGGCTCAGATGGCGCTGGGGAGACGGATGGCTCAGATGGCGCTGGGGAGACGGATGGCTCAGATGGCGCTGGGGAGACGGATGGCTCTGGCCGGATATGGCGCACTGTAGACCTGGTGCGTGGTGCCGGAACTGGAGGCACCGTGCTAATGATAAGCACCTTCCTACTAGTGCGGGGAGCAGGGACAGGGCACACTGTATTCTCAAAGCCTACTCTATCCCTGATGCGTGGTACCGGCACTGTTGACACCGGGCTGAGGACAAGCACATCAGGATTAGTAGGGGGAGAAGATACAGTGTGTTCAGGGCTCTGGAGACGCACAGGTGGCTTAGTGCGTGGTGCCGGAACTGGAGGCACCGGGCTAGATACACGCACTACAGGGAGAGTGCGTGGAGGAGGAACAGGGCTCAGGATACGCACTGGTAGCCTAGTGCGTAGTGTATACACTGTAGGTACTAGGCTGGGGCGGGGAGGTGGTGCCGGAAATACCGGACCGTGGAGGCGTACTGGCTCTCTTGAGCATTGAGCCTGCCCAACCTTACCTGGTTGAATGCTCCCGGTTGCCCGACCAGTGCGGGGAGGTGGAATAACCCGCACCGGCCTATGTAGGCGAACTGGGGAAACCATGCGTAAAGCAGGTGCCATGTATGCCGGCCTGAGGAGACGCACTGGAGACCAGACGCGTTGAGCCGGCCTCATGACACCTGGCTCAATACCCAATCTAGCCCTACCAGTGCGGGGAGGTGGAATAACCCGCACTGGGCTATGCACTCGTACAGGAGACACCGTGCGCTCTACTGCGTAACACGGCGCCTGCCCGTACTCCCGCTCTCCACGGTAAGCCTGGGAAGTGGGCGCAGGTCTCCTACCTGCCCTTGGCCCACTATCTCCTAGCCCCCCCCCAAGAAATTTTTGGGAATTACTTACGGGCTTTTTCGGCTTCCGTGCCAGACGCGTTCCCTCATAGCTCCGGTTCCTCTCCCAGGTAGCCTCTGCTCTCCTCAATGCCTCCACCTGTTCCCATGGGAGGCGATCCCTCCCAGCCAGGATCTCCTCCCAAGTGTAGCAACCCTTTCCATCCAAAACATCGTCCCATGTCCATTGCTCCTTTCTCTCCTGTCCCTTACTCCGTTTCGTTTTCCCTTGCCGCTTGGTCTTAGCTTGGTGGGTGATTCTGTAACGGGTGACGCTCTCCTCATCCTCGGAAGAGGTGAGGAGAGAAGGATCTTCAGACCAAAACGCAGGCTCAGGGAAATAAGCCATCTTTATTATAAATTACGATGGCACACGAAACGAAACAAAACACTTTCCAAACTACAAAATAAGAAAACGACGTTGACGCAACCTGAACATAAACTTACATAACTAAACATAAACTTACGTACAGGAAAACAGACGACATCGAAACGAAACGAAACAAACAAACGCTACAGTCCCATGTGGTACGAACAGACATACGGACACAGGAGACAATCACCCACAAACAAACAGTGAGAATGCCCTACCTAAATATGACTCTTAATTAGAGGCAAACGCAAACCACCTGCCTCTAATCAAGAGCCATACCAGGCAAACCAAAACCAACATAGAAACAGATAACATAGAATGCCCACCCAACCTCACGTCCTGACCAACTAACACACAAAAACTAACATAAATAGGTCAGGAGCGTGACAGTGACACGTGTACGCATGGCATTCATGTGACCAACGGGGCCTGACCTATAGCCTATCATAATCACATCAATATATTGGTTAGAACAAACTCTGAACACGGTAACGTCGACAGCAAAATGGATGCGTACGACGTGAAAAAGAAACTCGAAATGGGCGAATGTTCACTGGTTGCTCTGGAGGGAAAGGGGAAGTCAGATCTATGGAAGACATTTGACTTCGTTGTGGAAACTACTGGAGATAAAGAACATGCTGATAGATAACAATAGAATTATTTTCTGACCATTTGAAACAGTGTAAACGACACTAAATAAATACGAGAGTGCACCAGAGTCTGTTCTAACAGAAAAATAAGATATATAAAGTCTTTATTACGGCAGACTAAAAACAGTATTATGCATTTGTGAATTAAAGTTCATTTATTGTTTAGGCTAATTATTCAAAGCTCCCTTTGTTATTTAATTTTAACACTAAAATGCTTGATTTCATTTCAAAGCATGAATGTCTCGAATGCTGCGTGCTCTTTAATGACTTGTTACTTTTATCTCTTATTCTTGTCTGTATTTTTTTTGAAACGTCATTGTTGGTTAGGGGCTCGCAAGTAAGCATTTCACTGTAACCTGTTGTATGTGACCAATAAAATGTGATTGGATTTGATGGCATATATAGGCCTAAGTAAGTTACAGTATTATTTCTAAACAGTATGTGCTCTTAGGCCTACTGGTGGTGGTTATACAAGGCTACTAATGACACAAACATGACTTAATATTCTAATGATGACCATAATAATACGAATTGAAACAATAACAATAAGATGGAGATCAAGAGAAAGGAGGGTATAGAAGTGAGAGCTGGGTACATATTATGTTTGACAAACAGGTGCTGTTAGATAACAATATGATTTTTCTGCCTGTTTGGAACAGCATGAACACTAAATAAATGATGAGTAATACCAGTCTGTTCTAACGAGAGAGAAAAAAATGGTGACGCTGTTATTACAGCCAAGCAAAGATTAAAAACAGCCAAATCTGTGAAATTGCTTTATCCAACATTTTGCCATTGCATGAGGCTCGGTGCTCACAGAATCAGTAGGCAATTAAACAAACACTGAAACAGGCAACAGAAGCAGGATCTGTCTTATTTCTGTAGACATACAGTGTATTCAGAAAGTATTCAGACCCCTTCACTTTTTCCACATTTAGTTATGTTACAGCCTTATTCTAAAATTGATTTTTACCTCATCAATCTACACACAATACCCCTTAATGACAAAGCAAAAACAGGTTTTTAGAAATGTTTGCAAATATATTGAAAAATAAAAACAGAAATACCTTATTTACACAAGTATTCGGACCCTTTGCTATGCGACTCGTAATTGAGCTCAGGTGCATCCTGTTTCCATTGATCATCCTTGAGATGTTTCTACAACTTGATTCTACAATTCTGATTGAACACGATTTGGAAAGGCACACACCTGTCTATATAAGGTTCCACAGTTGCCAGTGCATGTCAGAACAAAAAACAATCCATGATGTTGAAAGAATTGTCCGTAGAGCTCCGAGACAGGATTGTATCGAGGCACAGATCTGGGGAAGGGTACCAAAACATTTCTGCAGCATTGAAGGTCCCCAAGAACACAGTGGCCTCCATCATTATTCAATTAATTTTGGAACTACCAAGACACTTCCAAGAGTTGGCCGCCCGGGCAAACTGAGCAATCGGGGGAGAAGGGCCTTCGTCAGGGAGGTGACCAAGAACCCGATGGTCACTCTGACAGAGCTCCAGATTTCCTCTGTGGAGATGGGAGAACCTTCCAGAAGGACAACTATCTCTGCAAGACTCCACCAATTAGGCCTTTAAGGTAGAGTGGCCAGACGGAAGCCACTCCTCAGTAAAAGACACAGGACAGCCTGCTTGGAGTTTGCCAAAAGGCACTTAAAGACTCTCAGACAATGAGAAACAAGATTCTCTGGTCTGATAAAAACAAGATTAAACTCTTTGGCCTGAATGTCAAGCGTCACTTCTGAAGGAAACCTGGCAGAAGGGACTGGGAGAATAGTCAAAAGAATGGGACATACTCCCCAAATACAGGTGTGCCAAGCTTATAGCATCATACCCAAGAAGACTTGAGGCTGTAAGAAGGTGCTTCAACAAAGTACTGAGTAAAGGGTCTGAATACTTATGTAAATGTGATATTTCAGTGTTTTATTTTTAATAAATTAGCCAAAAATGTGTAAAAAAAATAATTTTTGTTTCGTCATTATCGGGTATTGTGTGTAGATTGATGAGGAACAAAAAAAATACATTTTTTGAAAAAGGCTGAAACGTAACAAAATGTAGAAAAAGTCAAGGGATCTGAATACTTTACGAAGGCATTGTACAGGATGATGTATAAAGCCAGGCATATTTAACAGTTAGGCTATTGATTACAGACCTAATTAAGTTGGGGTTTGTTCTCTACTCAATTTTCTTAGACAATTAGACTAGCTCCCCTTCGCATGGGACTAGTATTACTAGAGAACGTTGTAATTATTACCCCACAACGTCTGTTATTCCGTTGGACGAACCCCCACACATAATTCTTTCTTTTATCCCCAATAAATGTATAGTTACTCTGAAGATTTTTTCTAGGCGTGAAGATATTTCCAGGCGATAAGAGAGATACATTGATAACTTGAGCTCGTTTCACAAATTTAGAAACCATACCAAACCACCTTTGGTATAGTGTCACCATAATATTTGAATTGAGGAAGTGTGATCATAATCATTAGGATATTTTGTTCTAAATGTCCCCCAGCCTTCAGATGTGAGCTAAACAGTGCACTTGCACTTTAGATGTGTTTTAAGACTATGGATGCGAAAGTGAATATATCATTTTCAAATGTTTAGGTCAGTTGTATTCACTGTATCACAATTCCAGTGGGTCAGAAGTTTACATGCACTAAGTTGACTGTGCCTTTTAACAGCTTGGAAAATTCCAGAAAATGATGTCATGGGTTTAGAAGCTTCTGATAGGCTAATTGACATCATTTGAGTCAATTGGAGGTGTACCTGTGGATGTATTTCAAGGCCTACCTTCAAACTCAGTGCCTCTTTTCTTGATATCATGGGGAAAAAAACAAAAAACAGCCAAGACCTCAGAAATTCTTTTTTGTAGACCTCCACAAGTCTGGTTCATCCTTGGGAGCAATTTCCAAACGCCTGAAGGTACCACGTTCATCTGTACAAACAATAGTACGCAAGTATAAACACCACGGGACCACGCAGCCATCATACCGCTCAGGAAGAAGACACATTCTGTCTCCTAAAGTGCAAATCAATCTTAGAACAACAGCAAAGGACCTTGTGAAGATGCTGGAGGAAACAGGTACAAAAGTATCTATATCCATAGTAAAATGAGTCCTATATCAACATAACCTGAAAGGCCGCTCAGCAAGGAAGAAGCCACTGCTCCAAAACCGCCATAAAAAAGCCAGACTACGGTTTGCAAATGCACATGGGGACAAAGATTGTACTTTTTGGAGAAATGTCCACTGGTCTGATGAAACAAAAATATAACTGTTTGGCCATAATGACCATCATTAGGTTTGGAGGAAAAGGGGGGAGGCTTGCAAGCAGAAGAACACCATCCCAACTGTGAAGCACGGGGGTGGCAGCATCATATTGTGGGGGTGCTTTGCTGCAGGAGGGACTGGTGCACTTCACAAAATAGATGGCATCATGAGGAAAAAATGTATGTGGATATATTGAAGCAACATCTCAAGACATCAGTCAGGAAGTTAAAGCTTGGTCGCAAATGGGTCTTCCAAATGAACAATGACCCCAAGCATACTTCCAAAGTTGTGGCAAAATGGCTTAAGGACAACAAAGTCAAGGTATTGGAGTGGCCATCACAAAGCCCTGACCTCAATCCCATTGAAAATTTGTGGGCAGAACTGAAAAAGCGTGTGTGAGCAAGGAGGCCTACAAACCTGACTCAGTTACACCAGCTATGTCCGTAGGAGAGGGCCAAAATTCACTCAACTTATTCAGGGAAGCTTGTGGAAGGCTACCCGAAATGTTTGACCCAAGTTAAACAATTTAAAGGCAATGCTACCAAATACTAATTGATTGTATGTAAACTTCTGACCCACTGGGAATGTGATGAAAGAAATAAAAGCTGAAATAAATCATTCTCTCTACTACTATTCTGACATTTCACATTCTTAAAATAAAGTGGTGATCAGGGAATTTTTACTAGGATTAAATGTCAGGAATTGTGAAAACTGAGTTTAAATGTATTTGGCTAAGGTGTATGTAAACTTCCGACTTCAACTGTAGGCTATGAGAAGCACGATCAATTTATCGAATCAATTATTGTTTCTTGTTCAACGCGTGAGCAAAACCTGTCAAACTCAAGACATTTCTCTCAAAACACAGAGATGACAATTCACATGGGACTAGTATTATCAGAGGACCTTGGAGTACTCCCAAAAACAGTATGTTATTTTGGCCGGAATTGTTACTCTCCTACCATGTACAAATTACTGACATGGCAGATTCGGACAGAACTAAAATTACAGATGTGGTGTTCTGTGCACATAATTACATTACCCGACCACCCACAGTAAAACTAATCCCGTCCAAATAGGGCTTAAGGCCAGGGCTGTTTCCTCGTCTCTGCCGCTGCTGCCTCCGCTGTATTGTTCTCAATCCCAATATGCTGGTTCATTTTGCTATTGTGCACACAGCAACATAGGGAAAGGCGCCAATTCTACAGCGCACGGAAGATTATGTTTCAGAAAAATATGGGGTACAGAAATGTACCATTATACTAAATTATCCACACATGTACAATAAATGGTACCAAACAGTACTATGTGAGATTGTGTACCTATGCAGGTACATTGTGTATTTTGATATTTAGTACCCCAGGGAACAATACTGTACCCTAACCCTACCCTTCCGAGAATGTAGCCCTGTCAGGAAAGAGAAGGGGGGGTGATGATAACAAGGAGGTAGCTTTTTCCATCAACAATCACTCTTTTTATCGACGAGGGCAGCTCTGCACTGTGCATGACTCACAGTGTGTGAGACTAGGGTGTGTGTATGTGTGTGGAGGTAGGGGGGGCTGTTTTCCAGACTTCTCATCAGGAAGCGCCACATTCATATCGATCCCCTTTCCACCTCCCTGAGCCTTCCCCTCTCCCCGAAATAACTTCATAAGACTAGGGTCGATGCCCCCCCATCACTCCAGTTACAGTAAGAAAGAATGTGTGTGTCTACTGTGTGTGTGTGTGTGTGTGTGTGTGTGTGTGTGTGTGTGTGTGTGTGTGTGTGTGTGTGTGTGTGGTCACTGAGAGGCGGCCGAACATCAATGTTCCTCAGTCTGCTTCCTGTCAAATGCGTGTCACTTCCTTTAGCCTGTCAGACAATCTGGCTCCCCAAAGAGTGGGGGAGAGAAAGATGGAGGGAGGGAGGGATGGATGGAGAACAGGAGGACTCATGAGAAGAGGAGGAGAGAGAGGGTGACCCGCTGCTGACCTTTCACCTGAGGAATTGCGGTCGGTCTCTAGTTTATCTACATGGATCGAGTGTCTTGTTGCTGTCATGTCACTAATGGGATGGTTCCATTTCAACTGCTAGTCCCTAGCCCCTAACCCCTTGGCACTTCACAGATCTGACAGGATTGGATGGATATTAGAAATGTTGTAATTAACTCTCCCTCTAAGTAAAATGTCCTTCTCAGTGCTTATCCTCTCAGATCTGTGTGAAGTAACTCGGGAGTAGGGGCTAGTAGTGAACTTGGAACAAGGCCCCAGGTTTAGTGAGCAGTGGGCTTTAATACTGAGACGTGGCAGGAAACTATATTTACAGAGCGAGAGAAAGAGCTTTTGTTTGGCATAACACCAAAATATGTTTGATTTTTATTTATCTTCGGGGAACACTGGCGAGAAGTGTGATGGAATGTGGGCAGAACAGCATGACTGTTGCCATGGATACCAACGGAGGATTTCCCCGGCCTGCTGAACCCTTCTACTGGACTCGGCTCTTCCGCTCTCTCATTCAGTCTCTTTCTTCCCCTCCTTTCCTTCTTTCTTTCTTTCTCTCTGTTCCACTCCCACCTCTTTTCTTTCTTTCGCTCTTCCTCACTCTTATTCTCTCTCGGTCTCTTTCTTTCTTATCTGTCACTTGTCAGATACATACTTGTGAGTAACCTCCCTATGGAGGTTATGTTTCTATCTGTATCCAGCACACCATGTCATACACCTGGGGACAATACATGGCAAAGGCTCTATGTGAGAGTGTGTGTATAGTTGGATTCGTAGTCTGTGTGTGTGTGTGTGTGTGTGTGTGTTAGTGTTCTAGGTGAGTGAGTCTGTAGTTCGTTAGCACAGATGGCACAGTTGGCTGCACACAACAG
This sequence comes from Salvelinus fontinalis, assembly GCF_029448725.1. NCBI lineage: Eukaryota > Metazoa > Chordata > Actinopteri > Salmoniformes > Salmonidae > Salvelinus > Salvelinus fontinalis. Next base: position 32,307,904 of record NC_074694.1, read on the forward strand.
CATTGCTAAACTCCCACAGGCTTCGTCCCCTCATACTCTGACTGACCCTGCTACCGCAGGCACGTACACCGCTGCGTTGCATTTGTGCCAAACTCCACTTCTTCCATGAAGTTTAAACAGTGCAGCGATATTATGGGCTGTCCCACCTGTGTGCGTGTGTGTGTGTGTGTGTGTGCGCGCGCTAGAGAACAGATGGCCCAGGCTTATGACACAGAGAGTAATACAACTAACATAGTGTAGCCTACCTGCACTGCCACTAATAAACAGACATATACACAGGAGCCCACTGCCTGCTGACACACACACACACACACACACACACACACACACACACACACACACACACACACACACACACACACACACACACACACACACACACACACACACACACACACACACACACACACACACTTCATGAGCTCCCGAATTCTGACACACCTGAGGAAGAGTGATGAGCATAACAGCTCTGAAATCCTGGGCTTTGTGCAGCCATGCATGAAGAGATGTACTCTCTCTCTCTCTCTCTCTCTCTCTCTCACTTACACCCACAGAGTCGAGGACCTGTTCAGTCACTGAAACAACCTGGCATCTGGACATCCCCACAGGCAACACAGACACCGCTCTGACGTGTGTGGCGAACAGAGCGGGCACACATGCAAAACACACATGCAGTCAGCCGCTCACATCACCGCAAGATGCATTTGTTCATGTAATATTTAACGAGAGAGAGGGTGAGAGGACGAGGGAGAGAGACCAGGCGAGAGACCGAGGGAGAGGGTGAGAGGACGAGGGAGAGAGACCAGGCGAGAGACCGAGGGAGAGGGTGAGAGGACGAGGGAGAGAGACCAGGCGAGAGACCGAGGGAGAGGGTGAGAGAACGAGGGAGAGAGACCAGACGAGAGACCAAGGGAGAGGGTGAGAGGACGAGGGAGAGAGACCAGGCGAGAGACCGAGGGAGAGGGTGAGAGGACGAGGGAGAGAGACCAGGCGAGAGACCGAGGGAGAGGGTGAGAGGACGAGGGAGAGAGACCAGGCGAGAGACCGAGGGAGAGGTATAGTTGTGGACATGGGGTCTGGATATTGTCAGAGTGTATGAGGAGATCAATCAGCAAGTCTACAGACCGTCTAAATCACACGGTGAGGAGACATCGGAAGCCCTACCGCGTTCCGTATAACCAACCACTGACAGCCTACGTCGCTTCAAAACGACTTGTGACGAAGTTAAGCGTCGATAAAAACATATCATTAAGACTGACGCACATATTTAAATGTCAAAAGAGATTATTCCTAATAAATAACGCCACTTGACGAGGAATTATTATTCTCTCTAAATGCTAAAATACCACTGGGACATTAGTCCGTTTAAAAAGTCCCAGTTCATTCCACCTACGTCCCACTAGCGTTATCACCCACAGCTCAACAATTACCAAAAGATCAGATTGCGTCAACCTACTGCTTTCACACTAGACTGAAAATGAGTATGTGTAGGACTGAAGAGGCTGCGAGGGCGGTCTTATGCTCGGGACGATTTGGAACTGGGGACACACTAATTGGTGGCACATAGAGCCTGGTAACACTGCGCATCAAAGTGGGACTTGAAAAGGGGTGTGGTTAAAATGGAGGCGGGACAGGGAGAGAGCCCGCTACAGCTGAATTAGATGGGACTGTTAAAAATGCAGAAAATCAGCAAATCAAAATAAACGTCCTACCACATTGACCGTATTCTTTTTTTGGGGGGGGGCCCCAATTGATTCTGAGTTCGTGCATATAACGTTTATCTGTGAAAACTATTTCTAAAGACTTGTACTTTTTTTGTTTGTTTGTTCTTGTTTGTTTTTTGTAGGGGCGAGTTTGTAAGGGCTATGCTAGGTGGTAATTGACAGAGATCAGCCAATTAAAACCAGTGGTTGTTTCAGCCGCTCCTGCCTCACACCTCCAGTCAAGTCTCGTTCCGAGGAACTGTGAAACCAGACGGTTCGACCCGAGAGAGAGCTTGCTAGTGGACGAGATTAGGTACACACTAAATTAGAGTGTTGAATTAGTAGCTGGACACCGAGTGGTGAAAGCCGCCCAGGGCCTACCGGTCTTGTCCGGACCCGCTGGCCAATCAATGGCATTAAGCTATTTAATCCATGCTTTCCCAAACTCGGTCCTGCACATTTTGTTTTTTGTCCTAGCACTACGCATCTGATTCAAATAATCAAAGTGTGATAATGAGTTGGTTATTTGAATCAGCTGGGTAGTGCAGAGGCTAGGATCGAGTTTGGCAAACCCTGATTTAATCCATTAATACGATTTGTCCACTGGAACTGGAGACTGTGGGAGAGGATGCTTGCTCGGCGCAATTGACTAGCTACCTAAGTGAGTGTGTGTATCAGTCCCCACAAACATCTCCACTCCCTATTGTTCAAAAGCGTGCACGCGCACACACACACACACGCACGCACACACACACAGGTTACATCCTCCAGAGTGGGTGGGTGTGTGTGTATCAGCCTCTACAATCAGTCAACATCCCCACTTTGTATTGTTCCGACGCACAAATGTGATTGGCTACATATTTCTGATTCTCTAGGGTGCGTGTGTGTCTTATCAGTGTGCCTGGGTATTATTTACACAGTTGCAGTGTGGATAAGAGCCTTGTTGAGGAGGGACAGACAACAGGAGACGAAACCACGGAGAGAGACGGCTAGAGAGGATCTGACGTGGACTAGAACTGGAGTCATATTGACAGAGACTGATCGGAGTTTAAACACTGAGTTCGCAAACTTCACATATGCACACTCATCCCTCCCACCCTTCATCCATCCCAACTTCTCCCTCTTTCTTTTCCCTACGGGAGACGAGAAGTTGAGGGACAGATGGATGGAGACGTGACGATAGAGTGATGATGATAGGAGTTGATTGGAGTGTAATCGTGAAGGAAGGAGAAATGGAGATGTGGGAAGGCTGCAGACAGCTCCCTGAGATGGAATCCGTCTGCTAGAATGTCTAGAGCTGTCAATCAAACTATGGTCTGGCCTCTGACTGGTCGATAGGCTCAGCAGGCGATTAACAGAGTGCAATACAATGGCCAACACACACACACGCACTCTCTGAGTGGGCGATGAGAACCCCCGACAGAACTGGACGACAGGAGGAGGAGAGGAAAGAAGGGAGGAGAGCAGGTGGGGGACGAGTCAAGCTGTTGCATGCTGGGTAGCTCCGAGAACACCTACAGCTCAGAAAAAGACATGAGGGGAAGAAGGAAGGGAGGATGGAGGATAAGAGAAAAAGGAGGAGAGAATGTAAGGGAGAAGAGCGAATGAGAGAAAAGCGGGAATAAGTGAAGGGAGTTGCTAAAAGAGAGGGAAGCAGTAGTGTGTAAGGTGGCATACTGTTCTATGCTGGTTAAATCTGCTGTAATCCTCTGTGTCGACAGCAGGGTTGTTACCACTGCTCCTCTCTCCTCCTCTCTCCTCTCTCAGCTCTCCTGCTCCCTCTTTCCCCCTCCATCTTACTAATTCCCTCTATTTCCCCCCTTTATCTCGCCCCCTCTTTCCCTCCCCCTTACTCTGTTGGCGTCTCAGAGGCCTTGTTAGAGAAGTAATTTGTCTCCAGCGTTTATTACAGACCATTCTAAAGGCCTGGCTGTTATAGGCCACAAACCTCTGTCCTCTTCTCATCCCTCTCTTTCTGTTTCCCCTCCTGAGTCCTCTCCTTATTTTGCCTTCTCATCTTCTCTCCAGTCTTCTCCTGTTTCATCTCTCCATTCCCCTTATCTCCATTCCGCTCGTTGCCTTTCTTACCCTCGTTTCCCTCCTTCCCAAATCACCTGAAAGGAATCCCCAGACTCGCCCAAATACCACCCCCAACAACCCTCCCAAATTCAAGTACCCCAAGGGCCCCTTCAACACCTGCCACAGACATTTAAGGGCCCTAACAACCCCTCCACATACCCGATCCCCTCCCTGCTGCACTACTTAGTACACTCCCTAGGAAACAACCCAGAGTAACCTTTCTCATGCTCTTCTCTAGGTCTAATGGTGTTCTGCAGACAGTACTAGTGCAGGCAGTCTTCCTAGAAAAGGTATAGTTTAAAGTGGAGGTACATACAGTCTAACTGAGATGTTTTCCACAAGACAAAGTAGCCAGCCAGGCTCCCCTGGTCTGGGAGGTGTTCAAATATATGTTTTGCTGAACATGCTCTCTTTTGGTGGACTCTGGTACATTCTAATGCTAGATTGTATTTTCAAACAGCAACTATCAGGAATTAACACTGATCAAATGTGTTCACACTTGTACAGTGTTAGTTTCATCAGCTGTTGTCCAATATTATAGAAAAACACAGGGAAAAGTTCATTTTGACTGTCTGGGCCTTTAGGCTTCAAGGCTTTAGGCATTTTTTCAGCTATCTACAATCCAGGTATGATTGAAGAATGAAGCAGGTGTTAAACATGGGCTTTGCTACACAGACAGCAGCATTTGACTACTCCACTGTCAACACTTTGGTTGAACTTGGCAATTGATCCGCGCTTCACATGCGTGTCGAACCGCGGGGGGTGATCCGTACGGATCAGCTACGGCCCGTTACACCTCTACTGTCTAACAATGATGAACAACCAACTTGACGGAGCTTGAAGAGTTTAAAAAAGAATCATGAGCAAATATTGTACAATCCAGGTGTACAAATCTCTTAGAGACTTACCCAGAAAGACACAGCTGTACAATATTTGCTCATGATTCTTTTTTAAACTCTTCAAGCTCCGTCAAGTTGGTTGTTCATCATTGTTAGACAGTAGAGGTGTAACGGACCGTAGCTGATCCGTGACCCGTACGGATCTCCCCCCACGGTTCGGTACGCATGTAACCGCAGATCAATTGCAAAGTTTAACCATCATAGTGTGAAATACAGTTTAACTGCCGCTGTTACTTTTTAAAGTAATAATTCCCTAAATCTCGATGCAGAGCTGCAGTGAAAAGATAAAGACAAGACAGATGAGTGCTGTGTTTTACTCTGAAGCCTGAAGGTTGACTTGATTATTTAAAAAAGCAGTTGTGTGTACTGTTCACGTGAATGGGGCCAGTTGAATCCCAACGAATCAATCCTGGATGCTCGCGTTGCAAAAAGCAAAGAAGAAAAGAGCAGTGACAGCCATGGCTAGCGGAGGAGCTGAAGAACTGGAAAAGCCTCCCGCTTCATTTAAGTCTCATGTTTAGGAGCATTTTGGCTTCCCTGTCAAATATGATGGCGGATGAAGGGTGGTGGACAACACCATTACGGTGTGTAGGCATTGTGCCACAAGAAAGCCGTATGATCATGGAAATACATCGAGCGTAGCCACACGTTTAAAGCGTCAACACCCTGGTGTGTCAGTGACGGGAGCCAACTCAGCCAAGAGACAACTTCTCACTGCGACAGTCAGACCAGGCTGAAGCCATCACCAAATCTATTGGGATGTTTATCGCTGCAGACATGAGGCCGTACTCTGTTGTGGAAAACAAAAAGTTTAAAAATATGCTGAAAGTGCTTGAGCCACGCTACGAAATCCCCTGGCGCCCCCACTTCAGTATGAAGATGGACCGAGCACGCCCCCACTTCAGTATGAAGATGGACCGAGCACGCCCCCACTTCAGTATGAAGATGGACCGAGCACGCCCCCACTTCAGTATGAAGATGGACCGAGCACGCCCCCACTTCAGTATGAAGATGGACCGAGCACGCCCCCACTTCAGTATGAAGATGGACCGAGCACGCCCCCACTTCAGTATGAAGATGGACCGAGCACGCCTCCACTTCAGTATGAAGATGGACCGAGCACGCCCCCACTTCAGTATGAAGATGGACCGAGCACGCCCCACTTCAGTATGAAGATGGACCGAGCACGCCCCCATTCTCATCGACGGGGCTGTAGTGGAGCAGGTTGAGAGCTTCAAGTTCTTTGGTGTCCACATCAACAACAAACTAGAATGGTCCAAACACACCAAGACAGTCGTGAAGAGGGCACAACAAGCCTATTCCCCCTCAGGAAACGAAAAAGATTTAGCATGGGTCCTGAGATCCTCAAAAGGTTCTACAGCTGCAACATCGAGAGCATCCTGACTGGTTGCATCACTGCCTGGTACGGCAATTGCTCGGCCTCTGACCGCAAGGCACTACAGAGGGTAGTGCGTATGGCCCACTACATCACTGGGGCTAAGCTGCCTGCCATCCAGGACCTCTACACCAGGCAGTGTCAGAGAAAGGCCCAAAAACATTGTCAAAGACCCCAGTCATAGACTGTTCTCTCTAGTACCGCATGGCAAGCGGTACTGGAGAGTCAAGACTAGGCTAAAAAGCCTTCTCAACAGTGTTTACCCCCAAGCCATAAGACTCCTGAACAGATAATCAAATGGCTACCCGGACTATCGAGAGCATCCTGACTGGTTGCATCACTGCCTGGTACGGCAATTGCTCGGCCTCTGACCGCAAGGCACTACAGAGGGTAGTGCGTATGGCCCACTACATCACTGGGGCTAAGCTGCCTGCCATCCAGGACCTCTACACCAGGCAGTGTCAGAGAAAGGCCCAAAAACATTGTCAAAGACCCCAGTCATAGAATGTTCTCTCTAGTACCGCATGGCAAGCGGTACTGGAGAGTCAAGACTAGGCTAAAAAGCCTTCTCAACAGTGTTTACCCCCAAGCCATAAGACTCCTGAACAGATAATCAAATGGCTACCCGGGCTATCTGCATTGTGTCCCGCCACCCACCACCACCTCTTTACGCTACTGCTACTCTCTGTTCATCATATATGCATAGTCACTATAACCATATCTACATGTACATACTACCTCAATCAGCCTGACTAACCGGTGTCTGTATGTAGCCTCGCTACTTTTATAGCCTCACTACTGTATATAGCCTGTCTTTTTAGTGTTGTTTTATTTCTTTACCTACCTATTGTTCACCTAATACCTTTTTTGCACTATTGGTTAGAGCCTGTAAGTAAGCATCTCACTGTAAGGTCTATACCTGTTGTATTCTGCACACATGACAATTAAACTTTGATGTGATATCGTGCCAGATCTTTATGAACAGGAAAATATCCAAATTGTCGACGAATTATCCAAGACATTCTCTGTTGCCCTTACCACAGACGGCTGGACCTCCAGGGCAACAGAAAGCTAAGTGAATGTGACTGCTCACTACACCACAGAGGAGTGGGAGATGTGAAGTCCGGTGCTACAGACACGCCCCCTCTATGAGAGTGACACAGGCACACATCTGGCGCAGGTGCTGCTAGGAGCAGGTAGGAGCAGTAGCAGAGTGGAAGCTAGAGAGGCCCAATAGCAATATCCCAACCACCACAGATAATGCCAAGAACCAAGTAAATGCAGTGATAGAGGCTGGACTGGGGCCACAGACAGCTTGCTTTGCACATGTGATCAATATAGCATCCCAAAGGGGAATCTCAGTGAACCAGATGGACTGCCTCCTTGAGAGGATCAGGAAGGTGGTTTCCTTTGTCCACCGAAGCACAACAGCCACTCACGTGCTTAAGACCAAGCAAGAAACGTTACAGCTACCGACCCACAAGCTCATACACCATGTCACAACATGATGGAACTCCACTTATGACATGTTGGAGCACCATCTTGAGCAGCAGGCAGCTGTATACTCTGCACTGACAGACAAGAACCTGAAAAAACATAAAGACATCGTCACCTTGTCTGATGATGATGATCCTACCTCTGAAAACAAGGATCCTACCTCTGAAAACAAGGATTCTACAATCAAAGGCCCCAAGTGAGGAAGACAGCACCATCACTAGAGATGTCAAGGCTGCCCTTAGAGAGGACCTGAACCCTAGATACCCCTCTAATGGTCAGGACTACCTTCATAGAGCTACTGCACTGGATCCAAGGTTCAAGTCCCTGTCTCACCTATACCCTGCCCTGCCCCAGAGGACATACAGTGATCTCACCACTGAGATTGTGGCCACTGAAGAGGTAAAAGAAAAGAAGAAAAAAAGAGTGAATTACTTAAATAATAAATATAGTGCAGTCTAATCTTAGTCAATGCTATTGCTATTGCAATTAGAATCATCAATTTTTGACTTGGAATAATAATGGCTTTTATTAAATGTTATTGCCACAATTATAGTTCTATGAAATATGAAAATAAATAATTTGTTTTTAAAAAATCTAGTCATTTTTTTCTGCAGGGTCAAGCCACAGAGCCGACAGGAACAGACTCAGAGGCATCTCCCCCGCAAAATAATTCAGCCATGAAGGAGCTTTTCGGGGAAACCTTTGCGAGCAAGGACACAGGCAAGACGTTTGCAAACACCATCAAAGAGGTGGCATCCTTCAAGGCAGCAAGCGGCATTCCAGTGGATGATGATCCAATGGTGGAAAAGCAATGAGTGCAAATACCCTCACATTGCCATGATGGCTAGAAGCTACCCGGCTGTGCCTGACACTTCAGTTCCTAGCGAGAGGGTGTTCTCCACGGCAGGGGACATAGTGACTGCAAAGAGGTCTACCCTCTCCCCAGACATCATCATCTTTTTGAAAAATAACTTTAATTTATAAGCTCAGGTCTGCTTTGCTTTCTTGATCAATGGAACCAGGATGCACCTGAGGTCAATTTCAAGTCTCATAGCAAAAGGTCTGAATCCTTATGTAAATAAGCTATTCCTGTTTTGTATTCATGAGAATTAATCATGGAGTTGGTTCCCCGTTTGCTGCTATAAGAGCCTCACTCTTCTGGGAAGGCTTTCCACTAGATGTTGGAGCATTACTGCGGGTAAATGCTTCCATTCATCCACAGGAACATTAGAGAGGTTCGGCACTTATGGTGGGCGCTTAGGCCTGGCTCGCAGTCGCCGTTCCAATACATCCTCAAGGTGTTTGATGGGGTTGAGGTCAGGACTCTGTGCAGGACAGTTAAGTTCTACCATACCAATCTCAACAAACCATTTCTGTATGGACCTCGCTTTGTGCACGGGGGCATTGTCATGCTGAAACAGGAAAGGGTCTTCTCCAAACTGTTGCCACAAAGTTAGAAGCACAGAATCGTCTAGAATGGCATTGTATGCTGTAGTGTAACGGATGTGAAATGGCTAGCTAGTTAGCGGTGGTGCGCGCTAATAGCGTTTCAATCAGTTACATCACTCGCTTTGAGACCTTGAAGTAGTGGTTCCCCTTGCTCTGCAAGAGCCGTGGCCTTTGTGGAGCGATGGGTAACGACGCTTCGTGGGTAACTGTTGTTGATGTGTGCAGAGGGTCCCTGGTTCGCGCCCGGGGCGAGGGGACAGCATAAAAGTTATACTGTTACAGTAGCGTACTGTTAAGATTTGCCTTCACTGGAACTAAGGGGCCTAGCCCAAACCATGAAAAATATACCAAAAGAGAAATGACATGGTTACAGTAGGCTAGCCAAGAGGAATGCCCAGTGTTGTTTTGAAGCTTTCGTTCTGCAGACTATCAACAGAAGCTAGCATATTGCTAGTATGTTCACTATTGGAGGTTAACTTCTTCAAATCACTTTCCCTAAAAGAAATACGCTCAGTGAGACATCAGTACTGCTTGAGAAGTTGCGTGGTGGCGCTTGAATGAACAGCCAATCAGATTTCTCAAATACAAACAGCATGACATTTATGCGTGTAGTCTTCAATGGTAGACTGCGACAGAGCAGGTAAATGTTGAACTGGAATGCAAAAAGGCACTGAAAAGTTACTGACCCTCTTGAGGTCCAGTGACTGACGAGTTCCACTGGCCCAACATGATTTAGTGGCCCCGGGCCAGCGAGCCATCGTTAATGTCGGACACAGCGCGTTATATAAAATAAATGAACGTGCCAGAAAACAATAGCCTATGTGGATTTCAACTCATCATTAACACATTATACGGGACGTGCAAATTCATGCGATCTTCCTCCGTGTAGAAATTTGACCACAGCTGCAACCACACCCAGGTACCGAGAGGCGGGACTGACAGCAGACGGTCAAACCATCAGTGTTTCCCGGTCATCGCTCACTTTGTGACTGACAGGCGCCTGTCCTGTCAATAGATTGAACGATATGCATATTCCAGCATTCTAGCAGGAATGGGCTCAGTAGACTTTTTTCCCCTGACTAGCCTAGTAAATTTGAGTGGAAAACGTACCCGGGTGAAAAATACTCTGTAATCGGCTGTATAGCCGATAGCCGGCACTAGTGGAAAATACTGCTAATCCCTATTCCCTTATGATAGAAAGAGAGGGTGAGAAAAGGAAGGTGATTTTTAGACTAAAGAAGAAAGAGCGAGAAAAGGAAAGAGATCCAGAGCGAAAGGGCGTGTGTAACAGAGATTGGGTATTTGTTAAAAGGTGATGTGTGTTTACTTGTAACCGTCGTAAAACCTATGTGAGAAAAAGGTTAGGCACAACCAGCAACCCTGATGATCAACCCATATTGGCCGTTAATAGAACATCTACCAACATTTAGCACACAGCAATTACAATCAAGGCCGATTTTACACATCATTGTCTGAAGCATTAATTGATATGGGGGGGGGGGGGTTAGGTGAGCATCTAAACTCTAGAGCAGGGATATTCAACTCTTACGCTTCGAGGTCCAGAGCCTGCTGGTTTTCTATTTTACCTGATAATTCATTGTTTTAAACCTGGGACACCAGGTGGTTGCAATGAAAAAACACTCTGGAACCATCTTCGAGATCCAGAGTTGAGTTTGAGGGCTCTAGACTACAGCAATGAATATAAATGGAATAAACAAAGTACGTGTGCTTGTGCTAAAATGCATCAAACTGTACACAGCTCATTCCCCTCAATTAACCCTGCCTTGCCTCAGCCCTGACCGACAGATGACTTCGTGATTAGAATTGAATTAAACTACATCGTCTCTCCCTCTGCCTAATGTGTCGTGGAGAACACTTCCCTTGTTATTTTATTTCCTCCGCCCTCTTCTCATCTGTCCTTCACGCTCTCTTCTCCCTTTCTCCTCCACCTTATCCTCCCTCTTTTCAACCTCCTTTCATCTCTCCCTCCTTTCCTCTCCCTCCCTCCCTCCTTTCAGATGTTATGGGAACAGTAGTTCTCCCTCTAGAGGGCGATATTGTACTCAGGGGGTCTTTAGTGTATTAAATCAGTGGTTCCCAACCAGGGGTGCTAGGACCCCTGGGGTACTTGGCCTATCCATAGGGGGTACTTGAGAAGACTCATGAGACCATAAGGCTTACAGGTAAAATGCACATGAGGGGGAACTTCCGGGGAACTCTGGGCCAGAGCAAAATTCAGAAAAGGGTTGGGAACCACTGTTAGATTATCAGCTCTCGGCCCGCACAAGGCTCTCTCTCCTGGGGTGTGTGTCCAAGGGTACTGCTAATGGCTTTCTGTTAAGTCTACATCTGAAGATGCATGTCTGTGGTATCCTCTTTCTTTCTCTCAATATAGGCTTGTTAAAAATGAGAACATCTCTCCTTCCATTCATGATATCGGCCCAACCAAGGGTTTCTATTTTCTATCCCTCTTTCTTTGCTCTCCATTTTAAGCCCCAGAAACATCACGAGGTCCCACGTTATCCCTAACCCTCTTAGCTAGAGTTGAAATTGCTCTCTCCTAGAACTTCTAGTGCATTTGAATATGGATCCCAGCGGTGTCCTGTTACATTCTCTCTCTTCTCGTGCGGCATCATTCTACTCATGGCTTATCCAGTGCTGCAGAGATTCTCTCTACATGTTCATTTGTACTGGCTATTACTGGTCCTGGTGGTAATCCGTATTGTCTATCTCTATGCTGTGATCTCCTACATGTTCCCATTACCCCATTGAACTGATGAGATATCACCAAGGTACATGTTTAAAATGTTAAATAAATTAGCATTATAGCATTTTCTTTCCAAACAAATGACTGCTACCAGCAGCAGACTACCTCACAATTAAGATAATATAATTGTATTGTGTGTGTGTGTGTGTGTGTGTGTGTGTGTGTGTGTGTGTGTGTGTGTGTGTGTGTGTGTGTGTGTGTGTGTGTGTGTGTGTGTGTGTGTGTGTGTGTGTGTGTGTGTGTGTGTGTGTGTGTGTGTGTGTGCATAAGTGTCAGTGGTCGCAGAGTATAGATTGCCGCGGTCTTTCTCAGTGGCATTAGGGTATGTTGTTAAAAAGTGTCTAGAGAGGACGCCGTAATGAGAGAAACATCATATACTAGGCCTACTGGGAAAATAATATGCTACTGAAAATATAAGGATAATCATCCTACAGGATGAATCATGTTTCATTTTTTGCTCCCCATTAAATAAGAGAGGAAATGCAAAACTGGCACCTGTCATCATTCCTCAATCGCACATGCCGACCATCATGACGCTTGCTGCCTGCAGTTTTCTTTCTACCTGATTAAAGAGATGAAGTCCAGACAGGCTCGACTTATTTTAGGAAACTTTTTGAATGGACAGAGATAATTAGCAAACTCATACATGCACACCCACCCACCTAAAAGGACCCATTAATCAAAGCCGCCTGCAGCGCATCTTCCTCAAATCACAGTTCTCCTTTCTCAAAGAAAAAAGGTATTAAAAACCTCATCTTAGCTTCAAATCCTTTCTATAGGATATCAACAACTAGTCTACACTATAGGATAACTCCAAATCAACGCAGCCCATCATATAAATTGACATGGAACGTTAAGGGGAGATATGGAGACAGCTGTGATATAGGCCTAGGCTACTGTATATGAAGATGAAATTGACAACCATTAGAGAATAGAAACACATGTCCAGCCTGTCCATATTCTATCTGCTGGTGACACATTTTTGAGAACCAATGGGTGGTTACGTTGGCACCAGGCCTACATTTTAATCTGTGCAATCACTTATTGATAAGGGTAGCCTAAACTCTGGCGGATATTTCACGGCTCCCTTCTTGTAATTGATGCATATCCTCTGGCAACTCACCTCTCTCTTAAACAGGTAGCCTATGCTATATATAGACAATGAACAGCAATATACAGTACCAGTCCAAAACTTGGACACACCTACTCATTCAAGGGTTTTTCTTTATTTTTACTATTTTCTACATTGTAGAACAATAGTGAAGACATCAAAACTATGAAATAACACATACGGAGAAAAAGTGTTAAACAAGTCAAAATATATTTTATACTTGAGATTCTTCAAAGTAGTCACCCTTTGCCTTGATGACAGCTTTGCACACTCTTGGCATTCTCTCAACTAGTTTCACCTGGAATGCTTCACCAACAGTCTTAAAGGAGTTCCCACATATGCTGAGCACTTGTTGGCTTTTCCTTCATTCTGCGGTTCAACTCATCCCAAACCATCTTAATAGGGTTGAGGTCAGGGAGATTGTGGGGGCCAGGTCATCGGATGCAGCACCATCACTCTCCTTCTAGGTCAAATAACCCTTACACAGCCTGGAGGTGTGTCCTGGGTCATTGTCCTGTTGAAAAACAAATGATAGTCCCACTAAGAGCAAACCCGATGGGATGGCGTATCCCTGCAGAATGCTGTGGTAGCCATAATGGTTAAGTGTGCCTTGAATTCTAAATAAATCACAGACAATGTCACCAGAAATGCACCCCCACAACTTCACACCTCCTCCTCCATTCTTCACGGTGGGAACCACACATGCGGAGATTATCCGTTCACCTACTCTGCGTCTCACAAAGACACGGCGGTTGGAACCAAAAATCTAAAATTTGGACTCATCAGACCAAAGGACCAATTTCCAGCGGTCTAATGTCCATTGCTTGTGTTTCTTTGCCTAAGCAAGTCTCTTCTTCTCATTGGTGTCCTTAAGTAGTGGTTTCTTTGCAACAATTCGCCCATGAAGGCCTGATTCATGCAGTCTCCTCTGAACAGTTGATGTTGAGATGTATCTATTAGTTGAACTCTGTGAAGCATTTATTTGGGCTGCAATCTGAGGTGCAGTTAACTCTAATGAACTTATTCTCTGCAGAAGAGGTAACTCTGGGTCTTCCTTTCCTGTGGCGGTCCTCATGAGAGCCAGTTTCATCATAGCGCTTGATGATTTTTGTGCACTTAAAATAAACTTTCTTTGAAACTGTAAAACTTGAAATTTTACAGATTGACTGATGATGATGAGGATGGACTGTCATTTTCTTTGCTTATTTGAGCTGTTCTTGCCATAATGTGGACTTGGTATTTTATCAAATAGGGCTATCTTCCGTATAGCACCCCTACCATGTCACAACACAACAGATTGGTTCAAACGCATTGAGGAAAGAAATTCCACAAATTAACATGGCCCACCTGTTAATTGAAATGCATTCCAGGTGACTACCTCATGAAGCTGGTTGAGAGAATGCCAAGAGTGTGCAAAGCTGTCATCAAGGCAAAGGGTGGCTACTTTGAAGAATATAAAATATATTTTGATTTGTTTAACACTTTTTTGGTTACTACATGATTCCAAATGTGTTATTTCATATTTTATCTGTTCACTATTATTTCTACAATGCAGAAAATAGTAAAAATAAAGAAAAACCGTTGAATGAATAGTTGTGTCCAAACTTTTGGCTGGTACTGTAGTTTGAAACCTAGAACTATTCGAGGAGCGAAGCGTCGATCGATCCACTTGCTTGCTGAACAGATATAAAATAGGCCACACTGTTGGCAATGAACTGTCGTGGAAGTTTGAATGGTGAGAGCGACGTGTAGCTATGGTGTGATGTGATCACACTGGCTAAATGGATACATTGCTGCATTGCAAAAAAACAGGCAGAGAGAAACTCATTAATCTATTCATTCACACAACAAACCCACAGACCTGTCAGTGGCAGTACGTGGACTGTCAGTGGTAGGCTATACCCTGTATTTTCTGTAGTATTAAAAAGATTCTGCTGATGTTTCCAGTCATATAAAATGTAATAGGCTAGAAATTACATGTAATGTGTTTATACAGACCTAAGGCCAAATTTTTGCCGGGCAAAGAAAGGAGATGAAACATTTCTCTATTTTCCATTATAGGCATTGGAATTGTTCCATGCATCTCTCTCACATAGTAGGGTAGGCTACATACATATATAATAAATCAATGTTTTGCTAAGTTGTATATAGGACTTTATACGCTTACTTCACACAAATATTTTCATTCATTAAGTGTCTGGGTTTGTAGCCATGAAAAATGAAAAATGCAGACTGTGCCGCAATGATCTGTCGGAGCCCACGGGTCCTGTGGTATTGCATCCCTCTACCCCTACGCAATGGCCAAGTTACCTCCCAGCTACCCCCAGTGAAACATTTCTGATTGCCGCCGCTGAGCAGGACTGTGGTTCTAAGAGGCAGGCTAAAAAATTGGCTCATTGGTGGTGGTGTGTTAAGACAACAAGAAATACTCAGCTATCAAACATCCCCAAATGAGCCTTATTCTATATCCGTGCTGAGGTTGCGTGATCACCTCAGCATTGACAGGACAGAGAAACCCGACATGCTCACATGCAAACAAAAGAAAAGACAACAAAGAAATTGATAAAACTCCTAATGACATGAAATTAATAAAGTTAGGAGCTAGGACTGAAATAGGTGCTGGTAGCCTATTCATTTTGGGGACTGGTAGGCTACTGTTTATATGTGCAAGAGCTCCACAATACCTTTGAACTAATATTCTATATGAGGAACATGAGCTCAGTAGAAAAGTTGAGGTGCTGGTAGGCTACTCAGCTCCGGTGACCTCCTGCCCAAGTCAAGCACTGGATATAAATGATAAGGCTATGTAACGGGCAATTGATACATTAAAGGGATACTTCTGGATTTTGGCAATGAGGCCCTTTATTTTCTTCCCCATTTGACCTCCAAAAATTGGTATCGGATGTGAAAAACCACTATCGGTCAGTCTCTAAATCAGTAGTTTCATTAGGATTCATGTAGGCCTTAATAATCACTCGCGATACAGCGAGGCCACTGTGCCTGACATTTAAACAACACGAGGTTAGCCAACACCCCAGGCACTGTCACAACCAGCCCTGATGTGTGTGTGTGTGTGTGTGTGTGTGTGTGTGTGTGTGTGTGTGTGTGTGTGTGTGTGTGTGTGTGTGTGTGTGTGTGTGTGTGTGTGTGTGTGTGTGTGTGTGTGTGTGTGTGTGTGTGTGTGTGTGTGTGTGTGTGTGTGTGTGTGAGAGAGATGAATTTGACAACCTGACCTTTTGGTATGATTGCTGTAACACTCATTATGAGACAAACTTAAGGACAAGAGGATGTGTCACTCCAAAATAACTTAGAAATAATTTAAATAAGCAATAAAGCCCAAGGGGGTGTGGTATATGGCAAATATACCACAGCTAAGGGCTTTTCCTATGCACAACGTGGAGTGCTTGGATACAGTCCATATACCACAAAACCCCAAGGTGCCTTATTACTATTATAAACAGGTTACCACCGCAATTAGAACAGTAAACAAGCTATTTTGTGTCATACCCATGGTATATTGTCTGATATACCACAGCTTTCAGCCAATCAGCATCCAGGGCTTGAACGTCTCGGTTTATAATAAGTAACAACTAACTAGTAATAACTAATTAAGAGAGGTTGGTCAGGATGTACTGTACTGGTGGATTGCTGCAAAAAATGGCCTAATAATGGATTGAGCCCTTATTTCTTACCTTGTGTGGAAGGAACAGAGAGTTGACTGTTGCTAGCAGACTGGAGGTGTCCGGTGCATCCCTCTGGCCACAGATTACTATCTAGAGAGGGAGGAAGGGAAGAGAGAGAGAGAGAGGGGAGAGAGGGGAGAGAGAGGAGAGAGAGAGAGAGAGTGAGAGGAGAGAGAGGAGTGAAAGAAGATTAAAGGGAGAAGGAATTAATGAATGATGAAGAAAATATACTAAGACAGAGAAAGACTGAGCGACCGAGCAATAGAGGTATAGAACAGAGAGGATTAGAGAGAGAAAGAGAAAAAGAGAGAGAGAGAAAAAGAGAGAAGGATCCAGAGAGGTAGAGCTAGAGGTCAGAGTGGTGGTTGTAGCAGTAACGAGGGAGGAGAAGGTGTGTTCTGGACTCAGCTAACCTTATCTGATCCCTAGCTTGTTATCATCCGCCCCCTATCTGACTTATACACACACACACACACACACAGCTTGTTATCATCCGCCCCCTATCTGACTTATACACACACACACACACACACAGCTTGTTATCTCCGCCCCCTCGGTGACTTCTCCTCCGCAGGTGAAATATGATGGACAGAACACTTCCAATGTTCTTGCCTTTTTTCTTTCTCTCTAAATGTTTTTTCAACTCCTTTTTTAGCACAAATATCCAGCCGTATGATAAAAGTTTAGTTTGTTCCACTCCAAACTATGCAACTTTGAGTTCGCGTGTGTGTCTGTGTGGACCGTACAATTTGTGTTACCTGTTTGAGTGTGTAGTGGTTAGCCATCAGTCCCCTGACCATCTCTGGCAGGGCTATGGGGACTCTGGTCAGCCGGTCAGAAAAGGCAGCCAGTAGCTGTTGTGACCGCTGTGACCAGTCCTTACGACCAGTGTAGTGGGACAGACGCAGTAGGTTCAAGGCAGACACAGAGTTACCACTGGGCTCTGCACCATCCTGGTCTGAGAGAAACAGAGAGACATAAAAGACACTAATTTCATATGTTAGTGAAAGATCAAAAAGTGTGTACTGTTTTGTATTCAGACTCAGAGCCAACTTCAACTTTTTCAAATGAAATACCTTTGACAAGTGACTCCTGCAGTAAGAGAAAAAGCTAATCTACATACGTTTGCAGGGGAAAACATTTGTTCTGATTATGCCTGTAGTGTGCCTGTATGTGTGCGTGCGTATGTATATGCATCAATGTGTGTCAGATGTTACGTGTGTGTTGACATGAAATGACTGACAGGTGACCTCATGACTCAGTCCTGTTAAGTGATTGGTGTTTATCTCCTTTTGGTGGCCAATGAGATCACAGCGCTGCTCTTCTCATTAGTGATGGGCGGGGATAAAAAATAATAATTTGATAGTTACATATCAGGATAATATTTTTTTATGATACATCGTATCAACAATATTGCATTATCATTTTTGCTGTACCAGCACCAGCTTGTTTTCTAGCTTCTTTTTAAATATGGAGCCAATGTTTTCAGCACTTTTATTTCCATGACTGATCAAAACTCGTTTTCTGATGGCTCCTTTAGAAACATCGAATCGCAATAAAATCACAGTATAGAATCCCAATACATATCGTACCCAATACATATCGTAGGGCACTGCGTTCATCCACCTCTGGCCTGCTCGCCTCCCTACCACTGAGGAAGTACAGTTCCCGCTCAGCCCAGTCAAAACTGTTCGCTGCTCTGGCACCCCAATGGTGGAACAAACTCCCTCACGACGCCAGGACAGCGGAGTCAATCACCACCTTCCGGAGACACCTGAAACCCCACCTCTTCAAGGAATACCTAGGATAGGATAAAGCAATTCTTCTGACCCCCCCCCCCCCCCCCTTAAAAGATTTAGATGCACTATTGTAAAGTGGCTGCTCCACTGGATGTCATAAGGTGAATGCACCAATTTGTAAGTCGCTCTGGATAAGAGCGTCTGCTAAATGACTTAAATGTAAATGTAAATGTAAATGTACCGGCACCTAAGTTTCGTGATAATATCGTATCATGAGGTCCCTTGCAATTCCCAGCCTTAATTCGCATGACCTCTGACCTCACGCTACACAGCTAACTCTCAGCAGTCTACCAACACATGAGTGTGTGTGAATGTCTGTCTGTGTGTGTGGGGGGGGATGATGGGTAATGGTGATGACTGACACAAGCCATCCGCTTTTGATTCAGACAGACAGATAGGAGATGGCTTCTGACAAACACACACACACGAGAGGCTATAGTCCACTAAATCATTTTATACATTTAATTTCATACTGTGATCCCCAAGGCAGGAGGCCTATGCACACACAGTCATGCATAACCACATAAGGTTCACTAAATAGTTTTTCATATCTCTCCTCACCCTGAGCCCCATGGCAGAAATCATACACACACGGAACGGTGGATTGAGATGAAACACACACACACACATAGCAAAGAGTGGTGGAACGGGGTGAGACACACACAGCTTTGGGTCGGAATGTAAAATACACAGTGGCACTGGACTGTAGGGCAATCCATCTTCCTGTGACAGAAAAACACACACACACACACACACACACACACACACACACACACACACACACACACACACACACACACACAGGTGTAGCATCACTAATGGAGCTGAATTCAACACATTGCGAGCAACATAATGGTCCCGTCAATCCTCAGAGATGAGAAAAGGCCTCGCACGTCTGGTCTAATCACACACACACACACACACACACACACACACACGCGCATGCACGCACCAACACACACGACACACACGCATACAAATGTGGAGTTGCACACAGGCAAACAAGAGTCAGTTTTAATCTGTCAACAGGCTAAAACAAAAATAATTTCATCTTTTTTGCTTTTTTATCTTTCTATTTTACTTTTTTCTCTACCTTGGTATGAGAAAGGTGGTGTGTTTGTTTGTGCTAGTGTTTGTGCTATTGTCTGCCTGTCTGTCTGTCTGTCTGCATGTACACTTGTTTTCCTACCGTATCAGTACCTCAATGTCCTAACAATTCACCCGAATGTCCTGACAAGGTAGGAAAACCAGAATTGTTTTGAAAAGTCAGGACTTTTCATGTCATGAATTTGTTCAAATGCTATTAGGTTTGGCCAGCTGGGATGTCCTTGTCCCATCACACTCTAGCAACCTCTTGTTGCGGGGCGGGCGCATGCACGTTGACTTCCGTCGCCAGTTGTACGGTGTTTCCTCTGACACATTGGTGCGGCTGGCTTCCGGGTTAAAAGAGAAGTGTGTCAAGAAACAGTGCGGTTTGGCAGGGTCGTGTTTCGGTGGACGCATGGCTCTCGACCTTCGCCTCTCCCGAGTCCGTACGGGAGTTGCAGCGATGGGACAAGACTAACTACCAATTGAATATCACGAAATTGGGGAGGTAAAAAAAGGCTAAAAATTAACCCCCCCCAAAGAAATACTAAAAATAAAAATAAAAATGTATTTTATTTTTTAAAGTCCATAAATGTTACGAAAATAAAGTTGTGTGTGTGTGTGTGTACAATTACTGGAGATTGGAGCTGTGCCATTTAGAACATAAGACCTGGTGCTCTTACAAACATTTATTTTCTTCTCCAGGACAGTAAAACATCTCCTGGCAAACATGACATATTGAGTGGGTATTGATAAATTATAGTTAAAGTGATATCGAAGAGCCATTCTTCATTACTTTTCTACACAACATTATTGAGAAAGAAACTCACCCTGTTTGAGTCGTAGCAGTACGGTGGGATCTGTGGGGTCACTGCAGTAGTAGCCCCCTCCCTCTGCGTCCCAGAAGAGGAGGTCCTGTCGGTCCTGTAGCTCCTCCCCCCAGCGGAGCCACTCTGGCTGCAGCGTGGCCTCGTACAGGTCCAGCAGACCACAGATAACATAAGCATAGTCGTCCAGGAAACCAGCAATGGGTGACGCGCTGAGAGACAAAAGGAGAGATACGGAAAGGATTCAGACTCCTAGACTTTTTCCAAATTTTGTTACGTTGCAGCCTTATTCTAAAATGGATTAAATTCATATTTTTCCTCATCAATCTACACACGATAACAGAATTTTTTGCAAATGTATATATTTTTTTTTTTACTGAAATACATCATTTACATAAGTATTCAGACCTTTTGCTATGAGACTCGAAATTGAGTTCAGGTGCATCCTGTTTCTATAACTTGAATGGAGTCCACCTGTGGTCAAAATCAAATGACTGGACAAGATGTGGAAAGGCACACACACCTGTCTATATAAGTTGGCCTCCATCATTCTTAAATGGAAGAAGTTTGGAGCCACCAAGACTCTCTAAACCAAGACTCTCTAAACTGAGCAATCGGGGGAGAAGGGCCTTGGTCAGGGAGGTGACAATGGTCACTCAGACAGAGCTCAAGAGTTCCCTTGTAGGGATGGGAGAACTTTCCAGAAGGACAACCATCTCTGCACTTCACCAATCAGGCCTTTATGGTAGAGTGGCCAGATGGAAGCCACTCCTCAGTAAAAGGCACATGACAGCCGTTTGGAGTTTGCCAAAAGGCACCTAAAGGACTCAAAAACAAGATTCTCTGGTCTGATGAAAACAAGATTGAACTCTTTGGCCTGAATGCCAAACGTCATGTCTGGAGGAAACCAGACACCCTCCCTATAGTGAAGCATGGTGGCGGCAGCATCATGCTGTGCGGATGCATTTCAGCAGCAGGGACTAGGATTCTAGTCAGGATCGAGGGAGATGAACTGAACAAAGTACAGAGAGATCATTGATGAAAACCTGCTCCAGTACACTCAGGACCTCAGACTGGGGCAAAGGTTCACCTTCCAATAGGACAACGACCCTGTTGGAGAGACCTGAAAATAGCTGCGCAGCAACGCTCCCATCCAACCTGACAGAGCTTGAGAGGATCTGCAGAGAAGAATTGGAAAAACTCCCCAAATACAGGTGTGCCAAGCTTATAGCATCATACCCAAGAAGACTTGAGGCTGTAATCGCTGCCAAAAGTGCTTCAACAAAGTACTGAGAAAAGGGTCTGAATATTTATGTAAATGTGATATTTCCATTTTTAACATTTTTATAAACGTGCAAACATTTCTAAAAACCTGTTTTTGCTTTGTCATTATGGGGTATTGTGTGTAGATTGTTGAGGAAAAATCATTTAAAAATCATTTGTATAATAAGGTTGCAACGTAACAAAATATGAAAAATGTGAAGGGGTCTGAATACTTTCTGAATGCACTGTATGAATCAAGGATTGATTGATGAATCAAGAAATTATCGATAAATCAACTACTAGTTGTATGGAAACACTGTTTATAAACTGTATAACAAATGTCTATGTGAGTCAAAAAGAAGACATTTTACCATCTTGTATTTCAACCCCAGTACCCACAGTAACTCTTCATATAAACTATACCCCCCTTCCAGAACTATATTTCCTAGGCTCCTGTAAGTCCCTCCCCAACACCCCCACCTGCCCTCTACCACGTACCCCCAGTACCTCCCCAGTACCTTCCTCCCACAGCCCCTGTGTCCCCTAGGTTCCCAGCCTGTCTCGTAGGGTGACACCCCGACAAGGTGAGTGTGGGGGACAAACGGTGACATGAGGGCAGCTAGCCCTGTGTCTGGGGACGGTGGCGGGGTGAGGTGGGCGATGGAGAAGGCATATCCATCTTTCCATGGGTCAGCCAACACTTCACCTAACAGGACTTCCCAGGCTGAGGAGAGGGGTGAGAGGAACTGTTAGGAGACTCACAGCTACATACCAAATGGCACCCTATTTTCTATGTAGTGACCTACTTTTGACCAGAGCCATTTGGGATGCACAAGTAACAGACTGTCATCTACTCCAAGTGTGAAGGTAAGGTAGATAGAGGAAGAGGCGATGGAGAGATGGTGAAATTAATGGGGTGAGAGAGAGCGAGAGAGGGATTAATGAAAAAGGAGACGGGTGATGTGGAGAAAGGTGGAGGGGGGTCTCTGCTCTCACCCCTGTGTCAGCAAGAAAAACTGTTTGGAAACCCACGTCATCTAGCTCCAGTCAATTAGATGGAAAACCTTTCAGAGTCTGAAGAGGCCTTCACACACACACACACACACACACACACACACACACACACACACACACACACACACACACACACACACACACACACACACACACACACACACACACACACACACACACACACACACACACACACACACACACACACACACACACACACACGCACACACACGACCCTGAGTATGTATTTGGTTCACTTGAACACACATACTCCTATTTATTTGAAAACTTTTTACCCCCTTTTCTCCTCAATTGATAGTTACAGTCTTGTCCCATCACTGCAACTCCCCTACGGACTCGGGAGAGGCGAAGGTCGAGAGCCATGAGTCCTCCAAAACATGACCTTTCTTGACACACTGCTCGCTTAACCAGGAAGCCAGCCACAACAATGTGACAGAGGAAACACCGTCCAGCTGGCGATCGAAGTCAGTTGCAGGCGTCCGCCCCGCCACAAGGAATCGCTAGAGCTAGATGGGACAAGGAAATCCCAGCCGGCCAAACCATCCCCGAACACGAACGACGCTGGGCCAATTGTGTGTCGCCTCATGGGTCTCCCTGTCACGGCCGGCTGTGACACAGCCTGGGATCGAACCCGGGTCTGTAATGACGCCTCAAGCCCTGCGATGCAGTGCCTTAGACCGCTGCGCCACGTGGGAGGCCCCCACACACTCTTTTATGATTTCAAACTGAGAATTTACTTTAATGCGTCTACTGTTCTCAAAAGAGACCCTTCTCTAGGTCACTGACAGTCATTGTGCAGTCCTAGTAGCAGACAATTCAAACATAGAACAAGGGAGAAAAGCTCTCTGATGATGCATTTCCCATCTGACTCATTAAATAGAGTTTGGGGTGGGATGTTAACTTTGATGGCATTCCAGTATTTTTTGAGGATTTGGGTTCAATAATAACTGAAAAGGAGAGAATTGTGGGAGAAAGAGAGCGGGAGAGAGGAAAAGAGTCATTGATTAGTTGAATCAGCTTGTGTTTTTGCAGGGCTCGACCAAAAATATACAATGTTAGGGGTGCATGATAGGAGGAGCAAAGCTTAACCCGTGTTGCACAAATTCCTCTCTCAAAACTTGTTCTAAACCACAGTATTCCTCCGGGCAAGTTCTCTCCCTAGTAACAACTGCATCATACTGAGGCAGTACAGCACCACAACACCTCTAGGTCTATTACCCAATTCTATACCGTCCTAGCCATCCCTTCAGACAATTTAGTTTGTCCTGTGTGTGCTTGGCATGTCAAGAGATATAGCTAGGCCCAGCCTATTCTCGGAGAGAGAAAAGGCCCAGATAAGCATTCTCCTGGGTAAACATTCTACAACTTGCTACCTGCGGATGGCATGGGAATATGACTAGTGGGGACGTGCATCTTTCCCTGTCAAGACGATTCGATACATGGGCTCCGATATGATACTGGAACGATACATTTTAGTTTGAAACGATTCGGTTTGATTATGTTCAAAGGCCGGCCCGGGGGCTGTATGCGACCTGATTCAATATGGCCCACGGAATCATGTTCAGATCACATAAAGAATTTGCGATAGTAAAGTTTTCAAAACGTATTTGTTATTCAAATTAAAAAGCCCTATGAATACTCGCCTTTGTGTAATGATTTAACTCCCACCGCTTGTGGGACATTTATTTTGAAGGCACGTATAAATAACAACTGCACGAGGACAAACAGTGACTGACAGCTAGAAATTGCGCAAAAATGAGTTTTTCAAAGATTTCAAAGAAAAGGAAAATAGACAATGAATGTAGGGTGTTCCAGCAATAGTGGACATCAAAATATTTCTTTATTGAGGTATCAGGGAAAGCTGTGTTCTTAGTGTGCAACGAGAGCGTCACTGTCCCGACACTTCCAGACAAAGCATGCAGAGAAGCTGAGAGAATGTTTAATTCACTCCGCAGCAATACTTTGCCCCGACAAGAAAGAGATGTTTGAAAATGTTTCCCTGTCAAGACGAACAGTGACACGGCGTGTTGAGGACATCGCAGAAAATATGGAACAACAGTTGAAAGACAAGGTAAAGGGTTTCACCTATTTCTCCTTGGCCCTGGATGAGAGCAGTGATGCACGTGACATGGCACAGTTGTTGATATTCTTACGAGGCATAACCCCAGACTTTGAAATTACAGAGGAGCTTGCTTCAGTGCAGTCAATGAAGAGCACAATCACAGGGAAAGATTTATTGGAGGAGGTTAATAAGTGTGTGGCAAAGATGTGACTGAGTTTTGAAAAGTTATCTAGTGTGACCACTGATGGGTCCCCAAACTTGACAGGAAAAAACATTGGCCATTTGAAAAGGATACAAGATCAAATAGCTGAGCTAAACCCTGCATTGCATTATTCATCAGGAGGTGCTCTGTAAATGTGTTCTGAAAATAAGCCATGTTGTGGATACAGTCCCTAAAGTGGTAAACTTCATAAGAGCAAAATCTTTAAACCACAGGCAATTTGTTTCACTGTTGGAAGAGACAATCGGGTCATGCAGATCTCCCCTACCACACAAACGTGAGATGGCTGAGTTTGGGGAAGGTGCTTAAAAGGATGTGGGACCTGAAGTCAGGTATTGCTGAATTTTTGCAAATGAAAAGAAAATGTGGATTTCCCTCAAGTGCAAGATAAAAAATGGTTGGCTCATTTTACCTTCACCGTGGACATCAGGGCCCTCGTGAATTGACTGAATTCCAAACTACAAGGGAAGGGCCTTTTTGCACATCAGATGTACAGCCTTGTCAAAGCCTTAAAGGGAAAATTACTCCTCCTGACCCGCCAAGTAGAAGCCAACAATCTCACCCACCTTCCGACACTACTAGTCTGTTCCCTATCAGATGACCAGTGGGAGAAGTATACATCCACCTTCCAACACTACTAGTCTGTTCCCTATCAGATGACCAGCGGGAGAAGTATACATCGCTGCTGCGTGCTTTGAACGGTGAGTTTTCTCGTCGTTTTGAGGATTTCAAAGTGTTGGAAAATGACATGCTGTTGGTTTCCTCTCCTTTCACCTTCAATGTGGATAACGCTCCCACTGACCTGCAACCTGAGCTTATCGATCTTCAGTCTGATGCAGTGATTGGAGAACTATTCAAAACAATGTCACTGACGAGGCTCTATGCATCTCTCGATGAACAAAACTTTCCAAAGATTAGGAGTCATGCTCAGAAGATGTTTGTACTGTTTGGGTCAACCTACATATGTGAACAGACATTTTCAGTGATGAAATATAACAAGTCAAGGCACAGATCATCTCTTACTGACTCTAACCTCTCAGCAATCCTGTGCATAGTGATGTCAGAAACTATACCTGACTTCACCGCTCTAGTCCAGTGGTTCGCGAACTTGTTATAGTCCCATACCCCTTCAAACATTCAATCTCCAGCTGCGTACCCCCTCTAGCACCAGGGCCAATGCACTCTCAAATGCTGTTTTCTTTTGCCATTGTAAGCCTGCCACACACACACACACACTATACGATACATTTATTAAACATAAGAATGAGTGTGAGTTGTTGTCACAACCCGGCTCGTGGGAAGTGACAGAGCTTTTATAGGACCAGGGCACAAATAATAATATAATAATATTCAATAATTTTGCTCTTTATTTAACCATCTTACATATAAAACCTTATTTGTTCATCGAAAATTGTGAATAACTCACCATAGTTTAATAAGAAGGGTGTGCTTGAAAGGATACACATAACTCTGCAATGTTGGGCTGTACTGGAGAGATTCTCAGTCTTAAATCATTTTCCACACACAGTCTGTGCCTGTTAAGTTCATGCTAGTGAGGGCCGAGAATCCACTCTCACATAGGTATGTGGTTGCAAAGGGCATCAGTTTCTTAACAGCGTGATCAGCACGTACCAGAAATCTGCCAGTGGCTTCTGATTAAATTCAAATTTCACAGAACCGCTTGCTGCAATTTTGATGAGGCTCTCTTGTTCAGATATCGGTAAGTGGACTGGAGGCAGGGCATGAAAGGGATAATGAATCCAGTTGTTTGTGTCATCCGATTTGGGAAAGTACCTGCGTAATTGCGCACCCAACTCACTCAGGTGCTTTGCTATATCACATTTGACAATGTCCGTAAGCTTGAGTTCATTTGCACACAAAAAAATCATACAATGATTGTGTTGTCCGTGTTAACCTCACTAGGGTAGGGGGCACTGTTTACACCTTTGGATGAAAAGCATGCCCAAGTAAACTGCCTGTTACTCAGGCCCAGAAGCTAGGATATGTACACTGCTCAAAAAAATAAAGGGAACACTTAAACAACACAATGTAACTCCAAGTCAATCACACTTCTGTGAAATCAAACTGTCCACTTAGGAAGCAACACTGATTGACAATAAATTTCACATGCTGTTGTGCAAATGGAATAGACAAAAGGTGGAAATTATAGGCAATTAGCAAGACACCCCCCAAAACAGATGTGATTCTGCAGGTGGTGACCACAGACCACTTCTCAGTTCCTATGCTTCCTGGCTGATGTTTTGGTCACTTTTGAATGCTGGCGGTGCTCTCACTCTAGTGGTAGCATGAGACGGAGTCTACAACCCACACAAGTGGCTCAGGTAGTGCAGTTCATCCAGGATGGCACATCAATGCGAACTGTGGCAAAAAGGTTTGCTGTGTCTGTCAGCGTAGTGTCCAGAGCATGCAGGCGCTACCAGGAGACAGGCCAGTACATCAGGAGACGTGGAGGAGGCCGTAGGAGGGCAACAACCCAGCAGCAGGACCGCTACCTCCGCCTTTGTGCAAGGAGGGGCATTGCCAGCGGCCTGCAAAATGACCTCCAGCAGGCCACAAATGTGCATGTGTCAGCATATGGTCTCACAAGGGGTCTGAGGTAAACATGGTAGTATTGGATAGAAAACAGTCTGAAGTTTCCAAAACTGTTAAAATAATGTCTGTGAGTATAACAGAACTGATATGGCAGGCAAAAACCTGAGTAAAATCCATCCAGGAAGTGGGATATTTTTGATGTGGGTGCTTTCTCTTGCCTGCCTATACAGTATGTCAACAGTTAGGACCTAGATTGCAGTTCCTATGGCTTCCACTAGATGTCAACAGTCTTTAGAAATTGTTTCAGGCTTATATTCTGAAAAAATGAGGGAGTAAGACCACTTTGAGTCAGTGGATAGTAGGAAGTCCCCAGAGCTGTTTTCTGCGCTCGACCGAGAGCGAGCCTTTCTTGTTATTCTTTTATATTGACGAAGCTATTGTCCGGTTGAAATATTATAGATTATTATGACTAAAAACAACCTGAAAATTGATTCTAAACATCGTTTGACATGTTTCTACGAACTTTACTGATAGTATTTTGGATTTTTCGTCTGCCTGTTGTGACTGCCTTTGAGCCATTGGATTACTGAACAAAACGCGCCAACAAAACGTTTTTTGGATATAAAGAGGGACTTTATCGACAAAACAAACATTTATTGTGTAACTGGGAGTCTTGTGAGTGCAACCATACGAAGATCATCAAAGGTAAGTGATTAATTTTATTGCTATTTCTGACTAATCTACTTGGCTGGTAACTGTATGTAATGTTTTGTGTGCTGGGTGCTGTCCTCAGATAATCGCATGGTATGCTTTCGCCGTAAAGCCTTTTTGAAATCTGACACCGCGGTTGGATTAACAAGAAGTTAATCTTTAAGCCGATGTATAACACTTGTATGTTTTATGAATTTTTATTATGAGTATTTCTGTTTTTGAATTTCGCGCTCTGCAATTTCACCGGATGTTGGCCAGGTGGGACGGTAGCGTCCCACACCCCCTAGAGAGGTTAACGCAGACAGAGAAGAGCTCCAACTTACCGCACATTGAATAAAGTTTCGGAGAGTCCCTGTAATCTTCGATTCAGATCATTCAGGCAAGAAAAAACATCACCCAGATACAGTGGCTTGCGAAAGTATTCACCCCCTTGGCATTTTTCCTATTTTGTTGCCTTACAACCTGAAATTAAAACAGATTTTTGGGGGGTTTGTATCATTTGATTTACACAACATGCCTACTAGTTTGAAGATGCAAAATATTTTTTATTGTGAAACAAACAAGAAATAACACACAAAAAACGGAAAACTTGAGGGTGCATAACTATTCACCCCCCTCAAAGTCAATACTTTGTAGAGCCACCTTTTGCTGCAAGTCTCTTGGGGTATGTCTCTATAAGCTTGGCACATCTAGCCACTGGGATTTTTGCAAAACTGTTCCAGCTCCTTCAAGTTGGATGGGTTCCGCTGGTGTACAGCAATATTTAAGTCATACCACAGATTCTCAATTGGATTGAGGTCTGGGCTTTGACTAGGCCATTACAAGACATTTAAATGTTTCCCCTTAAACCACTCGAGTGTTGCTTTAGCAGTATGCTTAGGGTCATTGTTCTGCTGGAAGGTGAATCTCCATCCCTGTCTCAAATCTCTGGAAGACTGAAACAGGTTTCCCTCAAGGATGTCCCTGTATTTAGTGCCATCCATCATTCTTTCAATTTTGACCAGTTTTCCAGTCCCTGCCAATGAAAACATCCCCACAGCATGATGCTGCCACCACCATGCTTCACTTTAGGGATGGTCACTTTAGGGATGGTGTTCTCGGGGTGATGAGAGGTGTTGGGTTTGAGCCAGACATAGCATTTTCCTTGATGGCCAAAAAGCTCAAATTTAGTCTCATCTGACCAGAAAACCTTCTTCCAAATGTTTGGCGAGTCTCCCACATGCCTTTTGGCGAACACCAAACGTGTTTGCTAATTTTTTCTTTAAGCAATGGCTTTTTTCTGTCCACTCCTCCGTAAAGCCCAGCTCTGTGGAGTGTACGGCTTAAAGTGGTCCTATAGACAGATACTCCAATCTCCGCTGTTGTGCTTTGTAGCTCCTTCAGGGTTATCTGCGGTCTCTTTGTTGCCTCTGATTAATGCCCTCCTTGCCTGGTCTGTGAGTTTGGTGGGCGGCCCTCTCTTGGCAGGTTTGCTGTGGTGCCATATTCTTTCCATTTTTTAACAATGGATTTAAATGGTGCTCTGTGGGATGTTCAAAGTTTCTGATATTTTTTTATAACCCAACCCTGATCTGTACTTCTCCACAACTTTGTCCCTGACCTATTTGGAGAGCTCCTTGATCTTTATGGTGCCGCTTCCTTGGTGGTGCCCCTTGCTTAGTGGTGTTGCAGACTCTGGGCCCTTTCAGAACAGGTGTGTATATATACTGAGATCATGTGACACTTAGATTGCACACAGGTGGAATTTATTTAACTAATTATGTGACTTCTGAAGGTAATTGGTTTCACCAGATCTTATTTAGGGGCTTCATAGCAGAGGGGGTGAATACATATGCGCGCACCACTTTTCAGTTTTTCCAGTTTAAAAAAATTAATTTCACTTCACTAATTTGAACTATGTTGTGTATGTCCATTACATGAAATCCAAATAAAAATACATTTTAAATGATTAGGTTAAAATGCAAAAAAATAGGAAAAACGGCAAGGGGGATGAATACTTTTGCAAGGCACTGTAGGCCAGTCGTGTGAGAAACTCGTCATCATGCAAGAGGTCAGACAAGTGAAAATTATGGTCAGTAAAGAAAACTTTAAGTTCGTCTCAATTTTAAAAAATTGTCAAATCTTTGCCCCTTGATAACCAGTGCACTTCTTTCTGTATGTTGTAAATGCGTTACATGGTCGCTGCCCATATCATTGCATAGTGCAGAAAATACACGAGAGTTCAGGGGCCTTGCTTTAACTAAGTTAACCATTTTCACTGTAGTGTCCAAAATATCTTTCAAGCTGTCAGGCATTCCCTTGGCAGCAAGAGCTCTCGGTGGATGCTGCAGTGTACCCAAGTGGCGTCATGAGCAACTTCTTGCACGTGCGTTACCACTCCACTATGTCTCCCTGTCATGGCTTTTGTGCCATCCGTACAGATACCAACATGAGCAGCAGCTACTTTTGGCTACATGCGGACCGTTAGTGGAATTTCCGCGAGAGAACGGTTAATTTGATTGGATATGAATTATTTGACTACCTGTATTTGACATTGTTATTTCGCTGTTCACTAGATGGTTTAATTTTATTTTTGGCAGTGAAACAAGCCTCCTCAGGCGAGAGAAGAAAAAAAACTACCCAAATGTATAGCCCTGTTGGAAAATATAAATGGACTGTTTGAAAATGTGAAGGAAAAAAACGTTTTTTTGTTTGTTAAATGTGAATCACATTCCACTAACACTCTTCACACTGATTGAGTAGTTTAAATGTAATGTTGAGCTCTCTCCTTGTTTTTGTGCAACCCGTTAACAGGAGTTCTGTCTGTGGTGCTGAATGCACAGTCTACTTTTCCTCCGTGTAGTTCAATGCATGTTTAATAATGAAAATACCTACCATAAGGAGAACATGGATGTGGTTTATTTCTGTGCATGTTAAAAAAGTAAAGTAAGTAGCAAAGCTTGATGTGATTTACAGTAGATACATCTGTCAACACAGTCATACACCTGATGTACAAACCTGTAATATGATTCTGGCCCACGATGGCAAAAATATATTCTAACGTGGCCCTCCATGGAAAGTAAATGCCCAGGCCTGGATTAGAGGAACGAATCGATGCGATTCGGGTTCGATGTGATACGATTCGATGCACTAACATTTGTTGAACAAACACATTCATTTTCCATTCTTAACTAAATTCTGCTAGTGATGGAGCTCATGAGTTGGGCATCTCTGAGCTGGATCTGTCTGAGCTGACTTTTCTCTGTGTGTCTGTGTGTGAGTGTGTCTGTTTGTGTGTGTGTAAAATGATGTATATGTCTGAGCCATAAGGGAAACTGGGCATCTACCAGCTCACTGGTATGACCATTTCAGATCAAAAGTGTGTGTGGGGGGGAGCTAACATTGACCCCCCCACACTTTTGATCTGAAATCATCATCACTCACTAATTAGTCATTTTTGCAGATTAAAAGTGTTAGAGCTAGTAATGTATCAATATTTATCTTTGAACATTTGCTATGACATAGCCAATGAATATATAGCACAATTTTGGATTTCACCCCCGTCTCATAATCGAATGGTATAGACCATTTGGAAGTTGACTGACTAGGGGAGTGAGCTTCTCTTCTTCTCCAGCTTCGACCATGCAGTAGGGGTAGCGAAACTGATTGCTGTCCTCGTTACGAAATTATCAACTTGACCCTGTATATGTAAAAATGACCATATACACTGATTGTTTCAAGCTAAACAACCCAAAAATGTTTATAAAAATCGAATGTAGGCTAAGTCCCGATCAGCATGTTCACCCTGATGAGAGTCGTGTCTCCGGCGGGATGTTTGGTATATGATAAAAATAACCTAGCAAATTACATTGGTTGTCACTCAACTAATAAAGCCTAATATTGCGCAAGCAATTTCACAAAACATTTAAATGCTGAAGGTGACACACAGATGTACCAGATCAGAAGTAGGCCTACCTCTCGTTGGTCAGGGCGCAAAGCTGCACACAGCCCGCAGTTTGACTAGGCTACTGATATTGCCTGGGGTTGTTCGGCAAGCAAAATGTGAAGTCACAAAATATGAGATATTTACGGAAAGTAGCAAGTAATTTGAGCAGCAACAAAAAAAATGACGAACCAGGCGATTCGTAACGTTTGAAATCGATTTCCTGACCAATGTATGCTACATTTGGATAGGTTTGGGGTCCCGTGGACATATGCACTAATATCTTAAACATTTGAGCCGGGGACCGTATCGGTGAATCGTTACACCCCTAATGACTAGTACGAATGAGACGGGCCCACTGGAACCAGGCCAGTGAGTGTGTATGCATGTGTTCACGCACGTGTGGGGGTTCCTGCCGTGGTTTTCTGCAGATTCAGTGGCATTTCCACATTTAGGGCCCTATAAAATCTGCGTTGCGGAGAACACAGAAGGAAACACAGAATCCAGACATTAAAAGGGAATTAAACAATATTAGAAAATGTATTGAAATTAGTAGGAAATTAACTAAATGTATTGAACTTATTAGAAAAGTTATTAATTTGCCCAAGTTTATCATATGACATGAACGAAATGCATTAGTGATTCGGATTCCCTAGTGATTCGGATTAGTGATTCCCTGCAACTTTCTGAAAAGCCAACAGCAAATTAGGTTAGGGCTGGGTAGGGCCTGTTTTTCCATCAATAACTAGGGTACGGGCAGGGCTCAGGTATCACTAAATTGATCACTAACATTTTGAAGCCGAGCCATTCTCTGCTGCGCAGTACAGTCGTATCTGACTCAGACATAAGTGCTTCAACCTCGTCAAATATAAGGCAGGAGAGATTAATTCACAGAAAATAATGTTCCTTGAGTTATGTCTGAGTAACGAAAAGTAGCTAACAGCTAACTGCTCTCTCGTGCCTCTTCATTTAGCAGAGCAGCCTAATCGGAGCCATTGCTATGGATACTTACAGACTCCATGAGCGAGCTGCGAGCCAGGAGCGGGTGACACACAGAGAGGAGCAGCTAATGTTTTTACTAAAGAAGTTATTTCTGAGGTCGGGTTGGGCCAGGCCTTAAATTTGGCAGAAGCAATCGAGCTTGGGTAGGGTAGGGCCATGAACCTTCCGGGCATGGGTGGGGCTCAGGCTTTAAATTCATGTCCATGCAGGGCTCTAGTGCACACTTGAATTAAAGGGTAATCGCACTCCAAAACCAACATTTCTTAGATTTTTCCCAGACCTCAAAAGGAGTCTCCTGATGTGGTTCAAACATTGTTGTGGACTTGAACATCCAATTTACTTGTTTTTCTATTTAAAAAGTGTGTTTTAGAGATCGAAAACCTGAAAAAAACTAAACTGAGAAAACAGAATTTGGGAAAAAACAGAATCAGGCAAAACAACATAAATAGAAATAAAAACGGATTTCATAGGGCCCTACACAGTTTGTGAACACATTCGCTCACTCATGGCATCTGGGGCAGAAACAACCACAACACTTGGATAAACCAAGGACATTATCAAGGACATAATACAATATCCACTTCCATGACAAGCTACAGGACTGTTTCGCTAGCACAGACTGAAATATGTTTACCACATCAGGCTTCATTAATAAGTGTATCAACGTCAGCAAGACAAAGGAGCAGATTGTGGACTACAGGAAACTGCTTTCCATCCAACCGCAAGGCGGAACAGAGGGTAGTGCCTACAACCCCGTACATCACTGGGGGCTGAGCTCCCTGCCATCCAGGACCTCTATACCAGGTGGTGTCAGAGGAAGGTCCTAAAAATTGTCAAAGACTCCAGCCACCCAAGTCATATACTGTTCTCTCTGCTACCGCATGGCATGCTGTACCAATGCACCAAATCTGGAACCAGCAGGACCCTGAACATCTTCTACCCCCAAGCCATAAGACTGCTAAATAGTTAGTTAAATAGTTAACCAATAAGATATCCGAACTATCTGCATTGAACCTTTTTGCATTAACTCTTTTGGCTCATCACATTAGCTGCTGCTACTGTTTATTATCTATCCTGTTTAGGGATGCACGATATATCTGTGAACATGTCTAGTTTAACGCCGATGTGCAAAACCAATGTCAAAGCTGACGTGCATACCTAAATAACGTAGGTACACGACGTAATGACGTCACGTAAAATGTTGCTCTACACATGCAACACAGCATTCCTAACCTAGCCCACAATGTCTGCTGTGTGGGTCGAGCAGTCAACAAGTCAAGCAGTCATGTCAGGTTTTGGCCAAGACTGTTCGGGTTTTGGTCACTAGATGTCCCCATTGCACCTTTTTTGTACCTTTTGTTTTTCTTGCTCTAATTATTGTTTGCACCTGTAGGTCATCCCCTTGTTAGTATTTAAACCCTGTGTGTTCCTCAGTTCCTTGCTCAGTGTTTGTAAGTTAGCACCCAGCCCCAGCCTTGTTTTATACAGATATTTCTCTCGTTGGATTTTCCAGAGGTTCTCTGGTTTAGTTCTTGTGTATTATTTGAGTAGTCTTTTGAGGTTTGTTTTTCCCTGCTGTTTTTTACCACTTTGTGGAGTTTCTTTTGTATTTTGGAGGATTTCCATTTTGTGCCTCTTGGCTTTATTTTTGGACATTGTGGATTTAGTTTCTTTGCCTGAAGATTTTGTTATTTTATTAAACCACCATCTCTAGTACTGCTGTGTCTGCCTCATCTTCTGGGTTCTGACGATTATTAGTGACTGTTTCTCGCACCGGGTCCTGACAAGTCATTTGAAAGAGTAAGAACATTTCAGCGAGACAACTCAAAGGTGAAACCCATTAAAGCCAAGATAATGGAATTCATTGCCCTTGACAATCAACCGTTCTCTCTTGTGGGTGATGTTGACTTTCGCCGACTGGTCGAGCACCAGTATACACTACCAAGTGTGCTATTTTTCAGATGTTGCCCTACCGGAATTACACAGTAATAGCTTCATTGCTATTAGCTTCAAGGCATGCCCACTATGGAACGCCGTTTGGGTCTTTGCGTGTCAAAAAAGATACAGTAGCACTGTCAAAGCTGTAATAAAAAGTCTGCAAAAACCGGCCACGAACGATGTTTTTACAATACCACGATGGTAATAAAGCATAATTTGTTTGCGGCAACTTCTGGGGTAGCTAGCTTTATCATGGTACCTAGCTAGCACCAATACAACCAGCCTGAAAACAATAACCAGTAGAAACTGCAGTCATTTTCATTATTCTTAGCAATGATTTAGGAATCTTTGTGAGTAAGTATTAGCTAGGTTGCCACTTGTTGTTCGCCTATTGAAATTTAAATTCAGTTCATGAAAATGAATAGCTAGCCAGCTACTTAATCCTGGTCCCCAAAGCTAACGTTATAAGCAGCCAGCTAGCTTCATCTGGCTAGTGATGCTCGACCGGACTTGGTTATGTGTTGTAAAGCTAGCCACAATAAGGATTAGGCACAATAGTGTAATTTATGGTTTGCCTTCAAAATAAAAGTATGTCATTGACAGTGATGCAAATGAATACAAAAAGTAGAATTATGCCATAGTTTAATTTTGAAGGCTAACCGCAAAGTCCACTATTGTGGATAATCCTTATTGTGGCTAGCTTCCCATAGATGGGTCCGAACACCATTAATCAAATAAATGTGGGTTATTTTAGATGATGACACCTAGTTATATAGTTAGCTAGCTATAGCTACTGAAACAGATGTCATTTAGCTATGTTTTTGGGGAACAACATTGTTTGCATCCATGGGCTAGCTAGCTTTACTTTTTTATGACCAGCACTGTAGGTGCGCGAGACAACTTTACCAGCATCATAGCATATGTATCGATGAATCATTGTGACATGAAATACAAGTGATAGTTATTACACTTAGTAAAAAATGTATGAAGGCATTAAATTATGTGACGTGAAGTCATTTTTAGGTCCTGATTGGTCAAATAGTGTTATCTACTGGTCATTGTTTTCTTTTTTGACACGCAAAGACCCAAACGGCGTTCAGAGAAATCCTGGTTGAGAATGAAACGACTGAACAACAAAACAGCACAGCAAGTGAGTCAAATAAATAGGTTTTGATTATGTTTTACTGCTAATTGGGACATACGTAAATGCCAACAAAATAATTTTTGGGTGTGTGTGTGTAACCTTTATTTAACTAGGCAAGTCAGTTGAGAACAAATTCTTATTTACAATGACGGCCTACCCCGGACGACGCTGGGACAATTGTGAGCCGCCCTATGGGACTCCCAATCACGGCAGGATGTGATACAACCTGGATTCGAACCAGGGACTGTAGTGACGCCTCTTGCACTGAGATGCCGTGCCTTAGACCGCTGCGTCCATGTGTGTGTGTTAACTATTCAACTGTACCAGAACGCTTAAAACATCGCTAACATTTTAAATATCGGTATCGTTCTTTTTGGCAAGGAAAATATCGGAATCGTCCAAAAATGTAATATATCGGTGCATCCCTAATCCTGTTGCTTAGTCACTTTTTCCCTACCTATATGTACATACACTATATCTACCTCAATTACCTCGTACCCCTGCACATCAACTCGGTACTGGTACGCCGTGTATATAGCCATGTTACCGTTATTTATTCGTTGTGTTATTATTTTTCTATTATTTCTGTTGGGAAGGGCCCTTAAGTAAGCATTTCTCTGGTTGTTTACGAAGCATGTGATAAATACAATTTTATTTCTGTTTTAGATTGTGAAACTTATATAACATGGGGTGAAATTGATGTTGGTGAAAGGTCCTCATGTGTTGTCACCTACCCGCCCAATTCATTGTATTATTATTATTTTGTAAATGTAACCTTTAATTCAGTCCATTGCTCACTTCCGATATGTGCATATAATTGAAACGTTTGCGCAAATCACACATTGATGTCAAGTACTGAAGTTATGATTTGTCACCTAAACATTCTCATCATTATCACCCCATCTTACCCCTGCTCCACCTCCATCTCGTCTCCACGGTAACAGGAGCGAAGCATGATCTGTCGTTCTGCGTCCCACAGGTGCTCCTTTAGGAAGCCAGCGGCCTGCACCGCTCTCTCCAGCAGAGACTTGTCATCCAGCACAGCGCCGACACGCGCAAAGCCTGATAACATCAGACCTGGAGAGAGAGGAAGAAAGAAAGATATGGGAGGAGAGAGATGGAGAGAAAGGGGGAGGGAGAGAAGGGTTATGAAGCCCATTGTCATATTGCCAAACCCAAAATATTGTCAAGCAACTGCCAGCAACATGGTTTCAATGGAATTCTGTGGTATCGTCCCATACTGGAACGCTGTATCATAATCTCTCTAAGGTAAATTACCTTCCTTGCGTAATTCGTTACCGTATAATTACATAATAAATCTTGGTGAATAGAATGATCTCAATGAGTGTGGTTTTAATTGTGTGCTCTGTTCTGGAGCAGCTCAGTGCCTCCGTGAGGTGGCAGTTCAGCAGAAACTTGGTGATTACCAGGCTTTGAAGTTCCCCTGGTCGCTGGGTTCCTTTTCTCTCCTTCCCTCTATCCCTCCCTCCATCTTTCATGTCAGTATCAAAGCGTTGGTAGGGAGCAGCCCAGTCATCAAAGCCCAGTAGAGTGCTGTCTGCACTGTGGGACAGCTGATTAATGAAGTGATTGACTAATTAAGGACTAGATGGAGGAGAGAGGTTTAATGGAAGGGTTCCTGAAATCGCTTCGTTACCTCACAGACACTGATACACTCCCGCATCAGATGGAGACCTGGGTGCAGTGGGTGTGTGCTCTTACCGTTCCAGGAGGCCAGCATCTTGGTGTCGAGGTGAGGGGCCGGACGGTTCTTCCTGACTTCGGCCATCTTGGCTCTAGCGGAGGCCAGTAGCTCAGAGACCTTCGCTACACTGAGGCCAAAGCGTGCAGCTGTCAGCTCCACAGAGTAACGCACGATCAACACGTTCTGGCCCTGCAGCTCCCCATGAGGGTCCTGACACGCCCAGAAGATAATTACAGGAGACACACAGTAGATAAATGTTAATGGTCATTTAAAAGATACTTAGGACAAGGTCTATCTTGGGGACCGACGAGCTTGCGCGCGCACACACACCTGTTCCATGTCCACGTTGCCTTGTTCTTTGACACCGTAGTGGTGCATGAAGATGTCAGCCTCTGTAGCGCCCCCTGTTGCTCCCTCCACCACGACAGGAAGTAGTTCTCTGACCTCTGACCCCATCCACACACAGAACGCCCCCTCCCTCTTTTCACTTCCTCCCGCAGCAGGGAGAGAGTCTGCGTCCTCAGCACTGTAGAAGCCCCCAGACTAAACGCCCAAGAGAGAGAGAAGGGGTGTTTAGAGAACAAAGTGTTAATATCATTTTCTGTATGATAAATGTAATGAATCTTAAACCAATGTTCCGGTCATGATCCTTGGATTGAATGTATATTTTTTGTTGTTGATGTAATGGCTTACGAAACCAAGAAACTTACCTAAGGAAATTGTTGCACTCGCTTTGTCAAGGGGTCCTAGGCCTAGTTACATTGTCTGTAACCTGAATAAATGTGTGCATTAAATGTGAAAAGTAATCATATGCGAACAGGTGTTGAATGCATGTACCCAGGAGACAGCAAATGGTCCAGGGCCAGTTCTGTCTCTCTTGATCGGCCTGTCCAAGCGGATTATTATTTGTTGTGGCGAAACATAAATAAAACACTAAAAAGTAATGCCAAAACTGAAGACTCAAAAACAAACGAAAGGCCTCATGGCCACCAAACATAACCAGCAGCCTCACGGCTTGCAAGCTGGGACTCTGACCGACGACCACCCTAATTGGCAGCACCTGTTGTGCTTATCAACCAGGCTCAGCATCTGGACAAGGTAGCTGCTGCCCCCTAGGGAAATGGAGTGTGGAAGTGCTAGCTAGCTGTAGTGCTGTCTAAACTACCTAACTTATTACCTAACAATCGTGTGGGGAAAAAACAAGGTTCAGTCATCAACTGCTGTTTGTGCCTGCCACTGCCCGCAGCACATGAGATTAAAGGTAGATAACATGCAACTACTCTGTGTAACAGTAGGTAAATTAACTAAAAACTTCGAAAATTCAGGCCAAATCTATTGTCCATTGTCTGCACATTCTCTGTATTCTCTCTGCGACAATGACTCTGAGCTTTCGAGGGAAAGCCCTGTGCGAGGCAGCCGTATAAAAGAAACAGTGTCCGTGGTAAATTACCTTCCTTGCGTAATTCGTTACCGTATAATTACATAATAAATCTTGGTGAATAGAATGATCTCAATGAGTGTGGTTTTAATTGTGTGCTCTGTTCTGGGCTGTCGAGACATTAATCAAACTAAGATGGCCGCCGCCTTGCCAGGGCAGGGAGCAGGGAGAGGAAGAAAGGTGGACCTTGATAGTAATTCAGGGCCATTTTTTAAAAGAGTGCGATAGCTGGCCCTCACACACATGCCCCCAAATGCACGAGCGCATGTGCACGCACGCACACACAGAGGTGTTAATGAGGTAGGAGGGAGATGTCTCACCTTGTCACTGAGGTCTCTGGAGACATAGAGGAGAATGTCCCGGGCCACGTCAGCAAAGACTTGCTCCCCCGACACCTGCACCCACACAAGACAACATATCACAAAACCACACTGCAACCATAACACAAGCAGACTAGAACCATTCCACAACCAGGCCTGCACCCAGAGAAGACAACATATCACACTGCAACTGTTACACAACCGGAACCCAACCAACCATACGCTTCTGTAATTAACAATATTGCACCAGTCTCCTGAGACCTGCACCCACAACAACATATAGCAACGATAACGCAACTATATCACAACTGTATTCTGAGCCAACCCCTGTAGAACACCTTCTATAAAAAAACAACCTCTTGCACTTGATCGCACACATCCCAAATACAGGACCTATATATCCCTATATTATGCATCGAGGCTGGCTTTACAGTGAATCCTTACCTTTTCAAGATGAAAAATACATCAGTGAAGAGGACAGTCTTGTTGGCGTATTCTACTATACTACAGTGTTGATTTATTCTACTGTACCACCAACAAGGTAAGGGACACGTCTATGGTCCTATACATTGCTATTAGGTACAACGGTTAGTCGCTGAAAATACATTTGACCGGTCGTGCTTATTGGTCTATAGGTTAAAAACTGTTTTGATGGCCACGATTAAAAACAGCTACTATTTTTATTTCTCAATCTCAACTCATAAAAGTGTGAATCCTAATCACTATTCTTGTGCATAGTGTAGGCTATAGTCAATGGTTGGCAGGTTCAGTGCATCACCCACCACTTTACAATGAGCTTGAGGCAGTATAATTGTTTGAAAACTGAACTGTTTACTTTACTTCAGATAATGAGGCATGTCTTACCTTTCTTTAAAGTAGCCTGGCCAAAATCCAACCATAGAAATGTGGAGGCAACTATTTTATAAAGACTTCCTCCAGCCGTTAACCAGCATTTCTATCCTGTTCTATTGGTTTTCATATCAACTTTCTTTTGTTGTCCAGAATCCTAGTCATATTAGCAACCCATCCTAGTTGTTGCCATTAGTTTCTAACAGAGATTTGAATCTTTATCACATGGAAACGCTCGCATTAGGTGCGCTGTTTAGAAGTGTGTTTTCCACAAATTGTTTTCTGGTAAATGTTTGAAAATAATGTTTTCAAATCAAATCAAATTTGATTGGTCACATACACATGGTGAGCAGATGTTATTGCGAGTGTAGCGAAATGCTTGTGCTTCTTGTTTCGGCAGTGCAATAATATTTAACAAGTGTAAGAACATTTTGAAAATAAGGGGCGTGGATAGGCTCAGATGAACAACCTATTTTAGGCCTCAACGTTATTATGTAACTTGACTCTACACTGAACATCTCTGAAGGGAAGGTGACGTGGCAAATTAGTCAACTGCAGGGATCTACAGTTCAGAACCATCCTATTTGGACTACGAAGAAAAATGAGGTTGGAACTTTGGATATGGAACCAGAGTGCTTGACAGGAGTTGCCCCGCCTTGCACAAAACAATATCCCATTAGCAAGGAAGCTATGGATGCGCATCCTGTGTTGGAGGCTACTAACATCATCATACAACGTGGCACACCATGTGATCCAGCTACTCTGATGTATCCTACAGATACCACATTACTTGAACACGACTGTTGTGACTTGGTTTTGGATCAGCTCTCTGATGGGTTTACTAAGTGGCATCCGTTGGAAAACCCTGAGTTTATCTTATACACAGACGGTTCAAGCATTGTGGAGGAGGGTGTGAGGAAGGCAGGATGGGCAGTTCCTACAATGGACAATGTGATAGTGACAGGCACGTTACCTGGAGGAACATCAGCACAGGTGACAGAATTGGTGGAAAAACAGCTAATATCTACACAGACTCAAGGTATGTTTTTGGTGTTACCCATGAGTTTGGATAAATATGGAAAAACAGAGGATTCATGACATTACTGAGTGCTCCTGTGAAGAATGGACCAGAGGTGATGGCTCTACTGAATTGTCTCCAGTTACCTGGACAAGTTGCAATTTTGAAAATGAAAGCACATGGAAAAATCTTTACAGACAAGAGTAAAGGTAATGAGTTGGCTGACAAAGCTGCCAGGGCGGCTGCCAAGAGAACACCTCGGTCACCTAAACTGATTAGGAAATACACCTTGGATACATTGCAACACATTAGAGATATGCAAAGCAGTGCACCAAAAGATGAAGTGTGGGAATGGATGGCTGCAGGGTGCAAACTCAATCAAGAAGGTGTGTGGAAACACAATCTGAGATGTGTCGTGCCAAATGCACTCCTACCCTACTTGATGACACAGCTCCACCCTTTGGGACACATTGTTGTGGACAAGATAGTTTATCGTTGTGTGGGAAAACGCACAAGGTAGAACGCACAA
Source organism: Salvelinus fontinalis (assembly GCF_029448725.1). NCBI lineage: Eukaryota > Metazoa > Chordata > Actinopteri > Salmoniformes > Salmonidae > Salvelinus > Salvelinus fontinalis. Next base: position 32,349,909 of record NC_074694.1, read on the forward strand.
ATCGAGTTTTGAAAGAGACTTTCAAAGATGCATCAAGGAATGGCATGGCCGGATGCATTGCCTACGGTATTATGTCGTTTACGGTAAACACATAACAAACCCACAGGGTTGAGTCCGTTTGAGGTCGTCACAGGTCAACCCATGTCACTACCAGGCACGTTAGATTTGAGAAAAGCAGACGTTCACTTTGAGTGGCACAATGCTTAACTATTGCATACAACGCTCTAATGCAGTAGGGGAAGCAGACAGACAAGCAAAAGAGGCGTAGGGAATAACTCCCAAGGGGGGACATGATGTAGAACCAGGACAGTGGGGGTAAAAAAATATGTAACAGACACATTAGGGCCAAAATGGGAAGGTCCTTATCAGGTTTTGCTCATAACGAGGTCAGCAGTGAAAGTCCAGGGAAAATCACAATGGATACATGTCACTCTTTGCAAGGTTGTCCATTTTGATGACAAAGTGGAGCCTGGAGAATAAAGAACTGATTGGCCCCCAATTACTAATCTCGGGTGAAGAAGCATAGTAAGATGATCAGAACCTGATAAGCTTCTATGTTGTATACCGCAGTCATCATATTAGGGATATCTAGGTGAAATGTCCAACGTTTTCCTGAAAATCAGGACATGCTTACTGAGAGAAATCTATGTGAAATATCAATCTCTCTTGAAACCAGGACAAAGTTACTTTCACTTTTTTGTTTCCTTCATTACAGGTTATGAGAATCTACCGTCTGAAGCTGCAGCAATATCCCTTGACCCAGGGGCAGTACCTGAAATGATACAAGATCACCGGTGAAGTGTACATTAGAGAAGTTCAGTGGAACGGAAAGATAATTCCTCACTACCGGCAGACTGCCTGAACATAATATCTAATAGTTATCTATGTGGGACTGATACCAGTGTGGAAAAGCTGGTCACTTTTAAAGGACTTGGTGAATGATTACCTTGCCAATAGGATGATTGAATATTATTGTCTTGTAGACAATTACTTTTTTGTGTGGGTTTCCTCCTAATACAGGATGTGGTAGGAATCGTAAGGGACATCATCATTACACTTGTTAATACTCCTTTTATAGAACTTTGGTTGAAATCTATTTCTTAATGTAACAGCAAGTAAAAAATGCCCTTTGTGCTTTGTAGAAATGCAAGGTTGTCACGTTCTGACCCTAGTTGTTGTGTTAATCCTTTGTTTTGTTGGTCAGGACGTGAGCTGGGTGGGCATTTCTATGTGCTGTGTTTCTATGTTGGGTTTAATGTGCCTGATATGGTTCTCAATTAGAGGCAGGTGTTTGACGTTCCTCTGATTGAGAACCATATTTAAGGTAGGCTGTTCTCACTGTTTGTTTGTGGGTGATTGTCGCTGTGTCTGTGTTTATTGCACCACGCGGTACTGTTTCGTCTCGTTCGTTCTTTCCTGTTCATGCGTGCTTCGTTATATGTAGTTTGCATGTTCAGGTCAGTCTACATTGTTTGTTTGTTATTTTGTAAATATTCAAGTATAGTTCGTGTCAGTGTTCGTCGTGTCTAATAAATTCATTATGTCTACATACCTCGCTGCACATTGGTCATCTGATCCCTCTCTCCTCTCCTCATCTGAGGAGGAGGACGACGTAGAATGCCGTTACAAAGGTGTTTAATGGAAATGTTTTTATGCTTACTGCTAATGTTTTTTTACTGTCTATTTAAAAAAAATGTTTTCTAAAAATACATTTTAAGTATATTTCTTTTTAAAATGATCTACGGGGGAGTGTAATAATATTTCGAAGATAAATACACAACGCAGAGGACAAGAGGTCAATAGAGTACTAATGATAAATGGAAATAGTGTTTTTTTCTGTAATATCAATGGGTCAGAGACATGGGAGGAATTACATTCCCGGGACTCATAGCTACATGGCAAGTTCTCATTGGTCCAAATTGTTTATACATTGAACCTGAAATAGGATACTTGTTATTTGGCCATTGGTCCAGTTTTATTGCAAGGAATTCTAATTGGTCAACCACAGGCTAATGCTGGGTTAGAAAACTACATTCTTATTAAAGTGGGCCAATGATTTCAAGTCTGTATGTAGGCAGCAGCATCTGTGTTAGTGATGGCTGTTTAACAGTCTGATGGCCTTGAGATAGAAGCTGTTTTTCAGTCTTTCGGTCCCAGATTTGATGCACCTGTACTGACCTTGCCTTCTGGATGGTAGCAGGGTGAACAGCCAGTGGCTTGGGTGGTTGTTGTCCTTGATGATCTTGTTGGCCTTCCTGTGACATTGGGTGCTGTATGTGTCCTGGAGAGCAGGTAGTATGCCCATGGTGAAGCGTTGTACAGACCTCACTACCCTCTGGAGAGCCTTGCGGTTGTGGGCGGTGCAGTTTCCGTACCAGGCGGTGATACAGCCCAACAGGATGCTCTCGATTGTGCATCTGTAAAAGTTTGTGAAGGTTTTAGGCGACAAGCCAAATTTCTTCAGCCTCCTGAGGTTGAAGAGGCGCTGTTCCACCTTCTTCACCACGCTGTCTGTGTGGGTGGACCATTTCAGTTTGTCCATGAAGTGTACACCGAGGAACTAGAATCTTTCCACCTTCTCCACTGCGGTCCCGTTGATGTGGATAGGGGGGTGCTCCCTCTGCTGTTTCCTGAAGTCCACGATCATCTTCTTTGTTTTGTTGACGTTGAGTGAGAGATTGCTTTCCTGACAACACACGCCGAGTGTCCTCACCTCCTCCCTGTAGGACGTTTTGTCACATTGTTGGTAATCAAGACCACTACTGTTGTGTCGTCTGTAAACTTGATGATTGAGTTGGAGGCGTGCGTGGCCACACAGTCATGGGGGAAAAGGGAGTACAGGAGGGGGCTGAGCACGCATCCTTGTGGGCCCAAGTATTGAGGATCAGCGAAGTGAAGATGTTGTTTCCTATCTTCACCACCTGGAGGAAGCCCGTCAGAAAGTCCCAATTGCACAGGGCGGGGTTGAGAGCCAGGGCCTCAAGCTTAATGATGAGCTTGGTGGGTATTATGGGGTTGAATGCTGAGCTGAGCTGTTTCCTTGAAACAAAGTATGTCACTGGAAAGCAACCCTTGCCCTAATTTCATCTACCTTGTTATCTAGAGACTGGACATTGGAGAGTAATATACTCGGAAGAGGTGGGTGCACGCCTCCGAAGTCTGACCAGGAGGCCGCTCCGTCAACCACTTCTGCGGCGACGTTGTTTTAGGTTGACCTCTGGAATGAGATCCAATGGCCTGGGTGGTGGTGCGAACAAAGGATGCGCTTCCCGTGTGGCTCAGTTGGTAGAGCATGGCGCTTGCAACGCCAGGGTTGTGGGTTCAATTCCCACGGGGGGACCAGGATGAATATGTATGAACTTTCCAATTTGTAAGTCGCTCTGGATAAGAGCGTCTGCTAAATGACTTAAATGTAAATGTAAATGCTTCGGGAAAGTCGTATTCCTGGTCGTCATGTTGATGTCAGTCTGATATCCAATAGTTCTTCCCAGCTGTATGTAATAACACTTAAGATTTTCTGGGCTAACAATGTAAGACACAATACATAAAAAAACGAAATACTGCATAGTTTCCTAAGGACTAGAAGCGAGGTGACCGTCTCTGTCGGCGCCATCTTGCTTTTATTAGCTTCATTACAGAAGGTGCATGTTCAATAATTGGCTAGAGCCTTTTGACTGTAAGACGATAGGCTTGCTATTGTTGTATGTTTTCATTAAGCTCTTATTGAAAAATTTCAATTTCTTGAATGCATGCGTAGTATTTTCTGTTGGTCGCATCATTTTACTGTTTGACAGTTAGTTGGCAGCAAAATGTACCGAAATATGTATCCTTATAATTGCTATGCATACAGACACACAAACAATCACACAATATGCTACAGCTCACTTCACAGCTTCCCTGGGGGGCTAAAGCTCACTTCACAGCTTCCCTGGGGGGCTAAAGCTCACGTCACAGCTTCCCTGGGGGGCTAAAGCTCACGTCACAGCTTCCCTGGGGGGCTAAAGCTCACGTCACAGCTTCCCTGGGGGGCTAAAGCTCACTTCACAACTTCCCTGGGGGGCTAAAGCTCACTTCACAGCTTCCCTGGGGGGGATAAAGCTCACTTCACAGCTTCCCCAGGAAACTAAGTTATTGTAGCCTCCCGCGGAAGAAGAGGTTCGCTTCAGCTCTCGCTGTAAAATATTACACGCTTTGTGGCAGTGTTTCGCATTGCTATACATACCCCTCACATGATGTGACATCCCCTAACAGAGTTTATTAATCTAGGCTAATTCTGCTGACTACGACTTTTTTGGCAGGAAAACGATTATGGTAGAGACAGGGGTTAAAAGATGTGGCTGCCACACAAACACACGCATGCACACACCTGGTAGGCGCTGATGTAGGCCACAGCCAGCTGGGCCTGGTCATAAAGCATCTTCTCAAAGTGGGGAACATGCCAGGATGAGTCAGTAGAGTAACGATGGAACCCCTGCGAGAGAGGAAGATAGGCAAAGAGAGAGAAAGAAGAAAGAAATAAACGAATGAGAAATACAACATAAACGTTCTACTCTTGTTAATGCCAACTGTGTTGTGGTGTGCTGTGTGTAGTGGAGTAGCATGTCCTAGGAACGATGGCAAAGTCGCATTAGTGTGAATGAGAGTGTTTACCTGTGCCACGTGGTCGTGGATGCCCCCCAGGGCCATCATGCGGAGTGTGTGTAGGGTCATCTGGAGCGCCTCGGACCCCTCAGTGGACGAACGGTTCACAGACCAGAACGACATAAGGAACATCAGATTCACTACAGAAAGAGAGAGGCAGAAAGAAAGGGGGAAAGAGAGAGAAACAGACCGTGAGATAGAAAGAGGAGAGAGAGCAACGGTCAGACAGACAGAGACGCAAAGACAAAAAGAAAGAACTGGAGAACTCCTGTGTGCATATGTACCTGGTGAGGGGAACTTGGGTGCATCCCTGAATCCTCCATATTCCTCCTCATAGGAGTGTGCGAGCTGTACGAAGCAGCGATTGGCTACGTCATGGGCTGGGGGTGGGGTTTCCCCGGGGTTAGCTGCGATAGAGGTTCCCTTCTTCAGAGCTTCTATAACTCTCTCACCACTTGACTCCAACGCTTCACGGTTATCCTGCCACTGAGAGAGAGCGGAACACACACACACGGTTGCTACAGCACTAATATCTTTGCCACTCACACACCCCACAAGCCACTTGGCATATCCATGTAGGCTACTGTATACACACATATGAACTTTGTAAAGTGCTGTATTTGTAGAGTTCAAATACAGCTTGGACATTGTTATTACCTGCTCCATAATTCTGGTCAAGACAGTTTTGAGTCCAGGTCTCCGGCCACTGTCCTTTGGGGGGAAGTAGGTGCCCCCAATGAAAGGTCGTAGGTCAGGGGTCAGCCACACACTCATCGGCCAACCACCACCTCCGCTGGTTGCCTAGAGACCAGGGACAGCAACACAGATTAACAAACACAGCAGATATGGGAACTTGATTACTACATGTTTACACACACAGCCACACACACCTGCACGAAGGTCATGTAGACTTTGTCCACATCAGGTCTCTCTTCGCGGTCAACTTTAATACAGACAAAGTTGTCACTGAGGGTCTTTCCAATCTCCTCGTCCTCGAAGGACTCTCTCTCCATCACATGGCACCAGTGACACGTGGAGTAGCCCACTGACAGGAAGATAGGCTTGTCTTCACTCCTGGCTTTGTCAAACGCCTCTTGTCCCCATGGATACCTGGGAGGTGGGATAGATTCATGTATTTAACTGGCACTATCTTATATTAGTTTACACATACTGACCAAAAATATTAAAACGCAACATGCAACAATTTCAAAGACTTTGGTGAATTACAGTTCATCAGGAAATCAGTCAACTGAAATAAATTCATCAGGCCCTAATCTATGGATTTCACATGACTGGGCAGGGGTGCAGCCATTGGTGAGCCTGGAAGGGCACAGGGCCACCCACTTGGCAGCCAGGCCCACCCACTGGGGAGCCAGGTCCAGCCAATCAGAATGTTCTCCTCCCACAAAATGGCTTTATTACAGACACAAATACTACTCAGCACCACCCCCAACCCTCAGTGGATCCCACAGGTGAAGAAGCCGGATGTGAAGGTCCTGGGCTGGCGTGGTTACATGTGGTCACATGTGGTCTGCGGTTGTGAGGTCAGTTGGACGTACTGCCAAATTCTCTAAAATGACGTTGGAGACAGTTTATGGTAGAGAAATGAACATAAAATTATCTGGCAACAGCTCTGGTGGACATTCCTGCAGTCAGCCTGCCAATTGTACGCTCCCTCAAAACTTGAGACATCTGTGGCATTGTGTTGTGACAAAAGTGCACATTTTAAAGTGGCCTTTTATTGTCCCCAGCACAAGGGGCAAATGTTTAATGATCTGTCTAATCAGCTTCTTGATATGCCACACCTGTCAAGTGGATGAATTATCTTGGAAAAGGAGAACTGCTCACTAACAGGGATATAAAAGTGAGCACACATTTTGGGAGAAATAAGCTTTTTGTGTGTATGGGAGAAAAAAAATCATAGTTCAGCTCATGAAACATGGGACCAACGCTTTACATGTTGTGTTTATATTTCTGTTCAGCGTAGTTCATTAGGTTTAGATTAGGCCTACTGGTGAAGGAGAATAATAAGTGGACTAACCCTCCAGTCCACGGATTGTGTGTGTGTGTATGTGTGTGTCTAACCCACCAGTCCACCGGGTTGTGTGCGTGTTGCAGCAGGTAAGGGGACCTCTCCTGTCCCAGGCGGTTGGGGGGTCTCTGGGGGGTGGACGGGGGGCTGCCCTGCCCCTCACTCCCAGACGCCATACTCAGACCGGCTCTGCTTGTCATACTGGTGGTTCAAGTGAAACACAGAGGTAGCACTTTGATCATCGTTGGTAAACTGTTTGTAAACTACAACAAAATGACTGACTGAAAATAACATTATGTGGAGTGTGCTATCAATGTCATCAAACCTGTTCATGTTAGCTAAGTCACATGTTGTTTTGTTTATAGAAAGGTTATTGCTGGATAAACTGCGTGCATACTTGGCATGTATGGTATGAGTGCTGCATGATATCAATGTTGGCTAGACAGTAGCAGCTTACTATAATCGTTAGCTACTGTAGCTAGTTAGTTAGCTACAGTAGCTACTTCCTCCATGCACGAGCCCTATCAAGTGACAGCTGTCAAAACCAGACAATGCTGGCTGTCAAGCATGCTAAAAACACTAGCCTTTTAGCTAGCATGGTTAGTTAGTTCTCCAAACTGCAGAACACACCGTAAAGCATCACCGTGTTATGTCGAGTGTTCACTGGCAACCGTGTCAACACTGTAAAGAGTATCATCAGGTTTATTTACAATTTGGTAAATAGCTAGCTGGCTAAACCAATGGACGAATGGCATCTAGCCTGCTAGCTAGCTAACAGCTCGTACAAGACCACTTGGCGACCCGCTAGCTCCCCAGGCAGGCGCGAGACAATGATGTAATCCACAGCTAATCAATCGTTGCATTATTGTAGCTAGCTGACGTTAGCTAGTTAGCGATTAATCAATTAATTTGACAAGTCAGTCGCAAGATGTCATGTTATGTGTCTTTTCATTAGCTACTTTACCTGAAGCAGTATTGGGACGTCCTGGGACTCAGCAGCGAGGGGGACTTGTCGCTGGCAGGGGGTGGTGTGAGCCCGCTGATGTCCCGACTCTGTTCTGGACTGTGCGGCTTGTTGTCACCTCCCAGGAGAACGATACTTAGCAGGCGAGCTGGGTCAACGCGGCTATTTTTTGACGACGACCGTGCCCATGCGAGTCTTAACATCTTAATCCAATGTGCCTTGTCAAAGGGCTGGCTGGCTAAGTGGAGGTTTGCCTACTTTGTTTAACACGGCAAGTGCAACTCTCCGACCAACCAACTATGACAGTTTTGTCACTGACTTTGGGAAGTGTTGCCAACTATTGTTATGATTGTGAGAATCGCTATTGGCTCCTTGTTTTGACGCTAGAAGTCGCTAGACTATGTTTGGCCGTTGCCGCGACGACGTCACAGCACCAATTTGCCTTGGTGCAGTACAGATGCGGTCCCCGACGTAGCGTTTTCGATCCCTCTCCCGCCGCACATCTCCTCCACTTGTGCGTCCTTGCCTGTGTGTGTGACTTCCGTTGCACAGACAGCTTCTCCCGCTCTCGTTTGCGTCAGAATTTGGTGCTTCATTCTATAGCTTCGCTCTATAGCTAAAGGACTCCTGATATCTCCAGGAGTGCTAAGTATACATTTTGTCTTCATTTGTCCTTGTCTAATACCATGGGAGGCTGGTGGGAGATGCTGTAGGAGGACGGGCTCATTGTAATGGCTGAAATTGAATAAATGGAACTTATCGAACATATGGAAACCACTTTTGACTCAGTTACATTAATTCCATTCCAGCCATTACAATGATCCTGTCTCCTATAGGTCCAGGCACCAGCCTCCGCTGTCTAGTACTGAATTATTTTCTAGCTAGGGCCATGTACTTTAGGTGATGCCTGTCTTCCCCGTAGCCTACTTGGCGTGTGAACTGCTGACTGCTCATAACTTGCAGTTGATTGTTTACACATCAACCAGGATTAGGGGCAAGGCAATTTGTGACCTTGTTTTGGTAATCAGTGGTTGTATTGGAAGGGGAGTGGTTTCACCTCTTCTGAGTGTACATAACCAGTTTCTCGGGCTCCATCTCTGTGTGCTTCGTTCTATAGATGGAGGACTCCTGATATCACTCCTGAAGTGATAAGTATAATTTGTCTTTATTTGTTGTTGTCTAGCACTATCTTTTTACAAGCTAGGGCTGTCATCTTCAGGTGCTGCCTCTCTTCCCAGTAGCCAACTTGGTGTGTGAACTGCTGACTGCTCATAACGTGCAGAATGATCAATAAGGATTTCTGAATGTACACTGAACAAAAATATAAATGCAACATGTAAAGCGTCGGTTTCATGAGCTGAAATAAAAGATCCCATAAATGTTCGATTTGTGCAAAAAGCTTATTTCACACCAGTTGTGTGCAGAAATTTGTTTACATTCCTGTTAGAAAACATTTATACTTTGCCTAGATAATCCATCCATGTGACAGGTGTGGCATATCAAGAAGCTGATTAAACTCCATGATCATTACACAGGTGCACCTTGAGCTGGGGACAATAAAAACCCACTCTAAAAAGTGCACTTTTGTCACACAACATAGTGCCACCAATGTCTCAAGTTTAGGGAGTGTGCAATTGGCATGCTGACTGCAGGAATGTACACCAGAGCTGTTGCCAGATAATTTAATGTTAATTTCTCTACCATAAGCCGCCTCCAACGTTGTTTTAGAGAATTTGGCAGTACGTCCTGCCGGCCTCACAGCCACAGACCACGTGTAACCATGCCAGCCTAGGACCTCCACATCCTGTTTATTCACCTGAGGGATCATTTGAGAGCAGCAACACGGACAGCTGATGAAACTGGATTTGCACAACTGAAGAATTTCTGCACAAACTGTCAGAAACCATCTCAGGGAGATTCATTTGTAGCATCAGTGTCCTCATGAGGATCTTGACCTGACTGCAGTTCGGTAACCAACTTCAGTGGGCAAATGCTCACCTTTGATGGCCACTGGCATCAAATAAGGGTGCTCCTCACGAATCCCAGTTTCAACTGTACTGGGCAGATGGAAGACGTGTGGGCGACGTGTCGTGTGGGCGAGCAGTTTGCTGATGTCAACATTGTAAACAGAGTGCCCCATGGTGGCGGTGGGGTTATGGTATGGGCAGGCAGACATACGCTAGAGACAACAAACACAATTGCGTTTTATCAATGGCAATTTGAATGCACAGAGATACAACTAAGACCGCCGCCGATCAAAGACGGTTCCGCTGAGTTATTCTGCGTAGTTGTTCGAGGAAGGCTCCACACCACTCTCACTTGCGTATCTTAGTTATTTTCTGCTCTTTTGTAGCTTTGGCAACTGTTTTCTATACCTGTTCGCTCCTCTTCCTGTAACCTTTATAGACGCTCCCGACCCTGGGCTGCAGCCCTTCTAATTTAGTGTACCTGTGCGCATAACCCATGTGGAATTCTGGGTCTCTTGCAACGTTTGGAACTGCCGATCTGTGGTCAAGAACGCAGAGTTCAGCCTATGCTGCCCTTCAGTCTCTTTACTTTTTGGCCCTGCTACTCCAGCTGATCTCTCTTCATCTGACTATGTTTTCTCTCATAGTCCAAGAGGAAATGGTTGTCGCGGGGATGGCACAGGGCTACTCATTTCTCCTAACTGTAGATTTATTATTTTCTCCCCCTCACCTGTCCATCATTTTCACTTGTCCACTCAAGCTTAACATTGTTGTCATCTATCGCTCACCAGATGCCCTTGGAGAGTTCCTCAATGAGCTTGACACCTTTAATAAGCTAATTTCCTGGCGATGGCTCATCGCTGTTCGTATTTGGCAACTTCAACCTCCTGTCTTCTGCCTTCGATTAATTTCTCTTTCCCCTCTGCCTCTTTTGACCTCACCCTTTCCCAATCCCCTCCAACTCAGAAGACAGGCAATACAACTACTAATACACTCCCTGCAACCCCCCCCCCCTCCAGGTCTCTGATCACTTTTGTTTCCTTTTGTCTCCCTTTCCTCCAACCCTAGCCACTCAGCCCTACCCATGTGGTAATGCGCCGTCACAATCTTCGCGCTCTCTCTCCCACTACTCTCTTCTATCCTATCATCTCTTCCTTCTGCTAAATCCTTCTCCCTCCTGTTAAATCCTTCTGTCTCCTGATTCTGCCTCTTTGACCGTACTCTCCTCCCTTTCCGCATCCTATGACTCGCACTGTCCCCTTTCCTCCCAGCCGGCTTGGCCCTCCTCTCCTGCTCCACGGCTGAGTGACTCATTACGAGCATACAGAACAGGGCTGTGGGCAGCTAAGTGAAAATGGGGGGAAAACGACATTTCCAGAGGACCTATCATTCTTTCCCTCCCTCTTGACCTTCTCTTTGTCTGTATCTGCTGCTAAAGCCACTTTCTATCAATCTAAATTTCAACAATAGGAAACTCTCTTTTCCAACTTCTCCTCCCTCCTTAATCCTCCACCGCCTCCCTTCTCCCTCTCTGTGGACGACTTCGTCATCCACTTTGAAAAGAAGATTGATGCCATTCACTCAGCCTATTGAGTCCACTGGTCCCACTCACACAGAATTACCCTACGCCTTGACCTTGCTCCCCCCCCCCCTCTCTCTCCAGATGAAATCCTGTGACAGTGATGTATGGCCGCCCAACAACCTGCTCGCTCGACCCCATCCCCTCCTCCTTTCTCCAGACCATCTCTGGAGACATTCTCCCATTCATCAACTCATCCCTGGCCACTGGCTGCATCCCCTCTGACTTCAAAATGGCCTGTCACCCCCCCCAAGCAACACTCGACTCATCTGACGTCAAAAACTATAGACCTGTATGCCTTTCCTTTCTTTCCAAGACACTTGAGCATGCTGTCTGATCAACTTTCTCGTTATCTCTCTCAGAACGATCTTCTTGACTCTAACCAATCAGGCTTCAAGACAGGTCACTCAACCGAGACTGCTCTTCTCTTTGTCACGGAGGCTCTCCGCACTGCCAAAGCTGACTCTCTCACCTCTGGTCTTATCCTCCTAGATCTATCCTCTGCCTTTGACACCGTGAACCATCAGATCCTCCTCTCCACCCTCAGGGATGAGAGTGTCACGCTCTGCACACTCTTGGATTGCATCTTACCTGGCAGGCTGCTCCAACCAGGTGATGTGGAGAGGATCTGTGTCTGCACTACATACTCTCACTACTGGTGTCCCCCAGGGCTTGGTCCTAGGCCCTCATCTTCTCTCTATACAGCAAGTCAATCGTCTCCATTATATCCTCACACGGTCTCTCCTACCATTGCTATGCGGATGACACTCAACTACTTTTCTCCTTTTCCCCCTTCTGACACCCAGGTGGCGACATGCATCTCTGCCCACCACCTCAAGCACAACCTCGACAAGACGGAGCTGCTCTTCCTCCCGGGGAAGGCTTCACCGCTCAAAGACGTCTCCATCACGATTGACAACGCCACAGTGTCGCCCTCCCAGAGTGCATAGAACCTTGGCGTGACCCTGGACAACACCCTGTCGTTCTCTGCAAACATCAAAGCAGTGACTTGCTCATGCAGGTTCATGCACAACATCCGTAGAGTATGACCCTACCTCACACAGAAAGCGGTGCAGGTCCTAATCCAGGCACTTGTCATCTCCCGTCTGGACTAGTGCAAATCTCTGATGGCTGGCCTCCCTGTTTGTGCCATCAAACCCCTGCAACTTATCCAGAACGCTGGAGCCTGCCTGGTTTTCAACCTTCCCAAGTTCTTTCATGACACCCCGTTCCTCCACACACTTCACTCGCTTCCAGTTGAAGCTTGCATCCACTACAAGACCATGGTGCTCGTCCATGGAGGAACTGCCCCTCCCTACCTTCAGCCCATGCTCAAACCCTTCACCCCAACCTGAGCAACCCCTACGTGAGGGCAGCTCCTTCTCAGCCCAGTCCAAGCACTTCTCTGTCCTGTTACCCCAATGGTGGAACCAGCTTCCCTCTGAAGCTAGGACGGCAGAGTCCTTGCCCATCTTCCGAAAACACCTGAAACCCTACCTCTTCAAAGAGTATCTTAAATACCCCCCCCCCCACAAAAAAATATATACAACACTTCTAGCTCTGACTTTGTTGATAGCTACTTTATTGAGGAAAAGTGTACTTACTATGCCTGTGATATGTGGTTGTCTCACCTGGCTATCTTAAGATGAATAACTAACTGTCTGTCGCTCTGGATAAGAGCGTCTGCTAAATGGCTAAAATGTAAACGTAGAAACTCTCGGTGGCAAAACACCCCAAAGGCAGCCTGAAAGTAGCTGAATTTGTTGCTAGCCTCTTTTTTTTACCAATAAAAGTCGCTGCAGGGTTCAGAGAAACTAGCTAAATATAGAGATAAAGTCGCTAAATTGGCAACACTGACTTTAGGGCCTTTGAGTAGTTACATGATTGGCCACATGGTGGCACTATAGGAAAGGAAATGGGTGCACATTATTTTTGGTTTGATCATGCAGTGCATGCTTTATTCATAATCAAAGTATGTATGAACCAAACAGAAGACCATCAAACTACTCATAATGCTACGCCTTAGTTTATAATTTTTGGTGAACTAATAATCAATTATACACATAAAGCCCTATGCCTCACTTCCAATCCCAAACTTGCTTTAGAATAGATATTGCACTTGAGAGACACAATGTTGTTCATATGGATTTACGGGATATCCATTGCTGATCAGTCTTCGATTTATCTAGCCAATGCTCACCATGTTCTGGGTTCTGTTGAAGATGGAATAGTACTGTCTGATACCACCCAGGATTCACAGGTTGGAGTTACCAGATGGAGATCAGTGTGTCAGCCATTGTAGGGGGACTGTATGGGTGGCAGAGAGAGAGAACTAGTCAAAACAATATTATAGTCATTTCAGGGCTATTTCAGCTCTACACACGCACACCTACAGGATGTAGATGGAGGCTGGGAGAGTGCAGGCTGTCTGTGGATGTGGAAGACCATTACTGGCTTGATAATGTTACAGTTCACCACATTCTGACAAGAGAGAGAGAGAGAGAGAAATAGAGGGAGGAGAGAGAGGAATTAAGTGAGAAGAGACCATGACTTAAACAGCTTTTGCTGTGTGAGGTTTTCTTATTTGATTTTATTAGGATCCCCATTAGCCGACACCAGTGGTGACAACTAGTCTTACTGGGGATCCCCATTAGCCAACACCAGTGGTGACAACTAGTCTTACTGGGGATCCCCATTAGCCCCATTAGTTTTACTGGGGTCTGACACAACGAAAAAGACATTAGACAAAATACTTTACAATTTAAATACATTGTATGTATGTACATGTATCTATCACATGCATGTCAGTGCATACACACAAAAGTAGGTCACAAGCCCTTTTTACATTGGCTGATGTAAAAAGGGCTTTATGAATAACATTCGATTGATTGAGAGGCATTGCGCCGCGAGGTATTGCTTTATTTATTTTCTGAAACCAGGTTTGCTGTTCACTTGCACTACGTGAGATGGGAGTTCCATTCAATCATGACTCTAAAAATACTTTACATTTCCTTGAATTTGTTCTCTACCTGGGTACTGTGAAAAGACCCCTGGTAGCAATTCTGATGGGGTAAGTGTGTGTCAGTGCTGTTGACTAATGCAAACAATTTGTAAATTCCAACACATTCATGTTTCTTATAAAAATAAGTGATGCAGTCAGTCTTTCCTCAACTCTTAGCCAAGAGAGACTGGCATGCATAGTATTGATATTAGCCCTCTGATTACAATGAAGAGCAAAATATGCTGCTCTGTTCTGGGCCAGCTGCAGCTTAACTAGGTCATTCTTTGCATCACTTGACCATATGACTGGACAATAATCAAGATAAGATAAAACTAGAGCATGCAGGACTTGCTTTGTGTGGTGTCCAAAAAAAAGCAGAGCATCTCTTTGTCACAGACAGACCTTTCCCCATCTTTACAACCATTGAATCAATATATTTTGCTCAACAACCACACCATTCATTACCAGAATCAAATCTGGTCTATAAATTAGGGAATGATTAGTACAAAATACAATGCTCTTAGATTTAGAGATGTTCAGGACCAGTCTATTACTGACCACCCATTCCAAAACAGACTGCAACTCTTAGTTTAGGGTTGCTGTGATTTCACTAGCTATGGTTGCTGACACGTATAGGGTTGAATCATCAGCATACATGGACGCACAGGCTTTGTTTAATGCCAGTGGTAGGTCTTTGATAAAAATAGAAAAGAGTAGATGGCCAAGTGAACTGCCCTCTGGTACACCACACTTTACATGTTTAACATTAGAGAAGCTTCCATTAAAGAAAACCCTCTGTGTTGTATTAGATACTGTAGCTCTGAATCCATGATATGGCAGAGGTTGAATGGTCAATAATATCATAGACTGCACTGAAATCATCCTCAGTAGCTTTCCATCTAAGTTGTTAACGCCAGGAGGTTGTCATTTATTGATCAATAACAAAACAAAAATCCAGCTCTCCACACTAACTTTCCAAAACTCAAACTTACAATGCTTTTCTTTCATTAGTCATTTTTTTATGCTTGAATATGATGGTATTTCCTGAAAGATGGAAATGAATTTGTCTTTCTACCCATAATTAGATTTAAAGTACTCAAGTTTTCTTCCATCATTCTTTATACCATTGACCGTGGCTTCATAATACAGTTTCTTCTTTTTGTTCAGTTTAGTCACACAATTTCTCAATTTGCAGTGTCTGTCAGTCAGATGTGCAGCCAGACTTAATAGCCACTCCTTTTGCCGCACCTCTTTCAACCATACAGTTTTTCAATTCCTCATCAATCCATGGAGCCTTAACAGTTCTAACAGTCAGTTTCTTAACAGCTGCATGTTTATCAAGAATTTAATAAATAATTTCATAAATAAATGCATCAAGTGCAGTGTCTGGATGCTCCTTATTAATCACAGCGGACAAACACATTTTTAACGTCATTCACATAAAAATATTTTGTATGATCTCTTATCCACTAATTTTGGAGCCTTGGGTTTCCTGGATATAACCACTATATTATGATCACTGCATCCTTTGGGTACGGATATATCTTTAGAACAAAGTTTTACAGTATTAGTAAAAATTTGATCAAAACATGTGGATGATCTAGTTCCTGTAGTGTTTGTAAACACCCTGGTAGGATGATTAATAACCTGAACCATATTACAGGCACTGGTTACAGTGAGATGCTTCCTCTTGAGCGGACAGCTTGATGAAAGACAGTCAATATTCCGGTCCCCAAGAAAGTAGACCTCTCAATTTCCATCACATACACTATCAAGCATTTCACACACATGATCTAGATACTGTGTGAGTTGTATTCTAGTTCTTAGTGAGTCATGTTACTAGTAGAATAGTAGTGGAACAAGTAATTTACATAAGACCATGCCTGGTTCTTTGTGACACACCACCAACAATGTTATATGACTTACATCTCTGTCGCAGTTAAGTGTGAACCCCTATTAAGTCCACCCAAACACAGGACTGATTCAGGACTGAATGTTCTCCTGCACACAACCCCAACAGATGACCAGGACAGGTAAGTATGCTCAAGTTTAGTTTTATTTTCAATTCATGGGTTAACATGGATTGGACCCCGTTTCCCGACCTCCCACAGCGGACTGTACAATTTCCCGAATTGTGTCGACACATTAGAGCCTCCCCTCAGGTAGGTTACCCTCCCCCTTACTCCCTCAGGTAAATATCGGGCATCGAAAGGGGCACACTGCAAAACTCTGCATTATTCTGGTATAGCACTGCAACAACATGGTGAAAGGCACTACCAATCTCACTCCACTGCACACTGAAATATTCTGATATTGTCACGACTTCCACCGAAGGTGGCTCCTCTCCCTGTTCGGACGGACGGCGCTCGGCGGTCGTCGTCGCCGGTCTACTAGCTGCCACCGATCCTTTTTCCTTTTCTTTTGGTTATGTCTGTTTTGTGTTTCAGCTGGTTTCATTTTGGTTAATTAGGGGGGGTATTTATCTCGACATTTCCTTTGGGGTTTTGTGCGGGATTGTTTTCGTTTGACTGTCAGTGAGTTTGGGTTGCGTTTTCGTTAGTTCATGTTTAACAGGTGGTTTTTCCCTGGACTGTGTCTGAGTGGGGTTTCGTGGCTACTGCTGTAGTTCGGTGTCCTGTTATTTCTGAGCTGGTTAATAAAACGCCCTTTTCTTCGGAACTTGTTTCTCCTGCGCCTGACTCCACACCCACATCTCCTTGGGGAGATCTGACAGATATGTCACTGCAACAAGACAGTTATTCTAAGGGAACTCTCACTCTGGTGCTGCAAACAATATGGGACCCACACTTGGCCTTGCTCTACTCTGCCAACTCCTTTAAAGGATTCTACCACTATGGGACAAAATAGGGAGGGGAAAAGACAGACAAGACAATATACAGAGAGGGTGGGCATATGTTCTCGATTTCTAGGGCCCGACCAGAACCATATCCCCTCAAAAATAAAATAATTAACATCTGTCCAGTGATATCCAGATTCGCACAGCTCCCTGTCCTCAGCTCCACAGCTCCCTGTCCTCAGCTCCACAGCCCCAGTTCGGTAAGACTTCTCGTTGTCCTCCCAACAGGGTGCCTTGATCACCGGCACCCTGTGGGGAGGACGTCTGGTTAGGCAAGCAGGTCAGTTCCAGAAAGTGTCTGGTAAAAGTTCCAAGACCTTCTGGTCACACCGTTGCTATAAACTACATGGGAGCATAGGCTATACCAGGTCTAAGTCAGTCTCTGATTTTGAAGGGATTAATTAAAAAGCGCAGTGGAACTGGCTTCGAGGTCCAGAGTTGAGTTTGAGGGGGCTATACTATACAACAGTGTGAGAGTATTCAACATTTTCACTTCCTTCTAAACTGTTATGTGATGGAAATATAGGAGAATAGTAGGAATAACGTACTGGATGATGCACTTGGAGTGCCACCATTGCACACAGAGTGATAGCCCACATTATGCAAGCCTACCAGACAAGCTAAATACCTTCTATGCTCGCTTCGAGGCAAGCAACACTGAGCCATGATGAGAGCACCAGCTGTTCCAGATGACTGGGTGATCTCACCTTCCGTAGCCGATGTGAGTAAGACCTTTAAACAGGTTAACATTTGTAAGGCCGCAGGGACAGATTAAATACCAGGATGCATACTCACAGCATGTGCTGGCAAGTGTCTTCCCTGACATTTAACGGGTCTGTAATATAAACTTGTTTCAGCAGACCACCATAGTCCCCGTGCCCAAGAACGCCTAGGTAACCTGCCTAAATGACTATCGCCCTGTAGCACTCACATCTATAGCCATGAAATGCTTTGAAAGGCTGGCCATGGCTCACATCAACACCATCATCCCAGACACCCTGAACCCACTCCAATTCGCACACCACCCCAACAGATCAACAATCTCTATTGCACTCCACACTGCCCTCACCCACCTGGACAAAAGGGATGAAGAATGCTGTTCATTGACTACAGCTCAGCATGCAACACTATAGTCTCCTCCAAGCTCATCACCAATCTCAGGACCCTGGGACTGAACACCTCCCTCAACAATTGAATCCTGGACTTCCTGACAGGCCGCCCCCAGGCGGTGAAGGTAGGCAACAACACAACGCCATGCTGACCATCAACACTGGGGGTGTATGCTTAGTCCCCTCCTGTACTCCCTGTTCACCAATGACTGCATGGCCTCGCACGACTCCAACACCCTCATCAAGTTTGCTGGTGACACGACGGTGGTAGGACTGATCACCGATGACGATGAAGCAGCCTATAGGAGGTCAGAGACCTGGCAGTGTGGTGCTAGGACAACAACCTCTCCCTCAACGTCAGCAAGACAAATGAGTTGATTGTGAATTACAGGAGATGGAGGGACAAGCACCCACCTTTCCACATCGAAGGGGCTGTACTTATTACTCTGTAAGCTAGCTTGCAACTATTTCAAAGGTTTTAGTGAGTTACAGTTCATATATGGAAATTAGTCAATTGAAATAAATAAATTAGGCCCTAATCTATGGATTTCACATAACTGGGCAGAGACGCAGCCATTGCTGTGCCTGGGAGGGCATAGGCCCACCCAAGGCCCACCCACATAGGCCCACCCAAGGCCCACCCACATAGGCCCACCCACTTCCAGCCAATCGGAATGGGTTTGTATTACAGACAGAAATACTTCTCAGAACCCCTCCCCCCCGACTATCCCGCAGATCAAGAAGCCGGATGTGGAGGTCCCGGCTTGGCTACCTAACCACGTGGTCTGCCGTTGTGAGTCCGGAAGGATGTACTGCCAACTCTAATATGACGTTGGAGGCGGCTTATCGTAGAGAAATTAACATTAAATGATCTGGCAACAGCTCTGGTGGACATTCCTGCAGTCAGCATGCCATGTGCACCCTCCCCTCAACTTGAGACATCTTTGGCATTGTGTTTTGTGACAAAACGGCACATTATAGAGTGGCCTTTTATTGTCCCCAGCACAAGGTGCCCCTGTGTAATGATCATGCGGTTTTAATCAGCTTCTTGATATGCCACACCCAGTGCATCCAGTCTGGTGCCAACAAGGCCATGAAAAGCTTCTAGCCCCAAGCCATAAGACTGCTTAACAAGACCGCTCAATAGCTAATCAAATGGCTACCCGCTGCTGCTACTCTTATCTGTCCTGTTTCCTACTTACTTTAACCCTACCTATATGTACATACTGTAGCTAGCTCAATTACTTCGTACCCCTGTATATCGACTCGGTACTAGTACTCCCTGTATATAGCCATGTTATTTTTACTCGTCATTGTCATTCGTTATTTACTGTGTATTTATTCCTCGTGTCACTATATGTTTTTGTTGAAAAAGGTTCCGTAAGTAAGCATTTCGCTGCTAGTCTACACCTGTTGTTTACAAAGCATGTGACAAATTAAATGTGATTTGATTTGACATTTGAGGAAATTCACAATGTAAACAAGGAACTTGGTGATTATTTAATGCTGTGTGTCACTACGTGTTACAGATAGAGGATATTAAACACCAAACCCAATGTTACTTCTGGTATTAATCAGCAGGAAAAATATATTCCACAGTTCTTGGAGATTACAAAATAATCCTCTGTTTAAATGTTTACTATACAGTAGATACACAAGAAGTACAAGGTATACAACCTCAGCATACGTATGTAGAATACCTAATGCAGAAGCACTAGTAAAGTGGTAGACAACAGTGGGAAAACTTGTCTCTTGAAGTAGTACTGCACAAGTCACAGCTGGAACCTTAGAGGTTCATACACTAGATACTGTATATCCACAGTAATAGGCACTTTAATCTCTGTCTCAGTCCCTCTCTCAGTTTCAGTCTATGTCTGTCTCAGGCCCCTCTGAGATCCAGGCCCGTCTCTTCACAGGCACTCCCTCACTGGCGCGTCTCCTGTCCCCCTCCTCGCTACAGGGCCTGGCCTTCGTGTTGACCCCACTACCACCACCACCAGGGGCCTGGGGGGGCCTCTGAGCTGCATCAGCCGAGTGAGAGCTCCCTGAGTGCCAGGCTCGACGTCTAGGAAACTGCCTGGCTCCAGGACACACGGAAGGCCCGGTGCCCAAGCCCAGGCCAGGGCTCCTTTGTGTGGGCTTGGTTGCCTCAGAGAGGTAAGTGTCCCTGGGTGGGTGTGGGTGAAGCTGGAGAACGACAGACTCAGAGTAGGAGCTGTGAACACGAGGGAGGGAGGGATTGGTGGAGGGAGGGCAGGAGAGAAGGGTAATGGGGTTGAAAGAAGGAGGAAAGGAAGGGAGGGAGATGCGAGAATGAGGGGGTAGCAGAGCTGTCCTCCTGCCCATCACCCCTCTACCTACTGCTCTTCCTTCTCTTGTCTCTTCTCCTCTTCCAAGTCCCTGCGGCCTCGTCTTCCTCCTCCTGCTCTGCACCTCCTCTAGCTGGGTCTCCAGACTGTGAACATCTGCAGTCAGCTGGTTGACGCGGTCGAAACGTGAAAGCAGACCGTTGACGCAAGACAGCAGGCGGTCCAGGTTGAGCTGAACGTCTAAGCCCGGCGCGTCGGACATACCCGAGTCCTCGGAACCCAGGGAGAGGGCGGAGGACAGGGGATGGGGGGAGGAGAGGGAGGATGAGAGGGTGGAGAGACAGGATTCTTGGGATGATCTGGAGGGAGGCACCACCATGCCCTCAAACTTCACCCTGTGTCTGAACTGTGGAGAGAAGGGAGGGAGGGAGATTTCAGAAGTTTCAATTTGTGTTTAATCAAATGAATGAATGAGTTTCCTCCATACCTCCTTGGCCTTAATGAGTCCCATCCAGAGCTTCAGTCTTTTGATGAAGAACTCCACCATCTCATAGTCCTGGGGCTCCATGGCTGGCCTGTACATCTCAGCCTGCACAACCCTGTACGTGCGGAGCAGAACAGCTCCAGAGAGACGGGCCAGCAGCCAACCTCCCAGCCCCAGCAGAGAGAGGGCGTAGAGGGGTCCGAGGACAGGGTGAGCCCTGCTGAGCCTCTGCAGGACCAGGCGACCACGCAGCACAGACAGCACAGACACACCAGCCTGGTACACAGACAGGAACCCATCCACAGACCTGGAGAAGAGCTGAGACACAAACATATATGCATGAATAGGAAATGCATATTCCCATAGAGTGAGCTGTGTCTTGCATATTCCTGCAGAGAACCTTGGTTACATTACATAACCTTCCATTTCCTACCATGTGTCCAGTGTGAGAGAAGAGCAGCAGCAGTAAGATCAGTAGTAGAGCCACAGCAGCTATCTCTCTCCATGCCCGCTGAAGCACTCGACCAAAGACCACCCACCTCCGCACGTACCTCAGAGTACCCACCATCTGAAACACACATTTTTGCATTTTGATGGTAGTGGCACAAAATGTGGATTCCTAACCCATGGAGTTAGGAACTATTCAAGTAATGTCATTTTTTAGGAACTATTCAAATAATGTCATTCGTTAGGAACTATCTTTAAGTTGTTCAGTACCTTGAGTACCAGCAGAGTGAGCAGTATGGCTGATATCTGTGTGGACCTCCTGGCCAGCAGGGCGGCGCTGTGGAACTCAGTGAAGGAGTCTGGTCTGGAGTGGTGCTGAGACAGACAGGAAGCAGCCTGGGACAGGAAGCAGAATCGCAGCGCGGCCATCGCCAGGGACAAAGAGGCGAGGAGGAACTGTAGCCAGCGCCAGCCCTGACGCACGTACTGGGCACAGTCAGTAGCCATGGCCCATAGCTCCACCCCCAGAAAGAGGAGGGCAGAGAGGAGCAGGAGCATCTGGGGGGGGGGGGGGGGGGAGTGTCTCAGAACGGAACCTATTGACGATCTTACATTTTTTACAATCCTTAATGAATGGGAATAATAGTGTTGTTTTATACAAACAAATTGTTTATCAAATGTTACCATGAGTGCAATCTGCAGGTCTGGTCCTGAGGAGGATGGGGGGATGAGTAGAGGATGGATGGAGAGGGAGGAGATGAGTGTGTGTATCTGGGTCTTCTCTAGTAGAACAGACACACACACAAACAGACTAGTCTCTCTGTGGTACTGGGTGAAGTCAATGGACACAGCCTTTAACCTGAGAGAAGAAAAGAGTACAAAGAATCATGTAGGATAATTTGTGTGGAACTGGTGTGTGTCTGTGTGCGGATGTGTGTAACTCACTGTGCTGTGGTCCAGTGTGTTCTGTGTAGGCCAGAGAGAAGCTGGCGTGTGGTAAAACTGCTGTTCCCCAGAAAGACTCCATTATTATGGTCTGGAGTGTGTATACAGCGTATCCGTGGTAACCCCACCAGGTGGAGGGCGGGGTTCTGATGGAGGTGTGGCACCAGGATGTTGTCCATCCACTGCCACGCCCCCTCCCACCTGAAACCAACACAGAGAGATACATGTGGACACAGCCCACACACACACACACACACACACCAATACACAAATCAGTACAGGGTACATGCACACACACACCACACACGCAGCCCTTACCCAGTGATGGTGTTGAGGTTGGTGGTCAGTGAGTGTTTGACGGCAGAGTGTAGCAGTCTTCCCTGGGTCTCCTGAACACTGTCCTGGTAGTTCACCATCAACGCCACCAACAGGAACAACATGTGGCACACACAGTGCTGGGAAGGGGGGAGAGAGGAGAGAAAATGAAAGAGAGAGTGAGTATATAGAGGGAAGGAACAAGAGAGGAGAAGGGAAGATAAAGAATGAAGATGCATGTTATTTTAATTCCAGTACAATACCAAATGGTACTAAGTGGTTAGGAATATAAACAGTACACCACATATGTTTATTCCAGAGGTTAACATAAGGATGTATGGGAGCTGTTTTTTTGTTTCCTGTTTTACCTTCATGAGGGACCGTAGCGCTCTCACTTTCCTGGCCTCCTCCTTGGCTTGCAGTAGGCCGAACCCACAAGGGGGGTGCACCTTGCCCCCTTGCTTGCCCCCCTCCCTCTTAATGACGGTCTCCTGCCCCAGCCGATCATTCACCTCGGGGTCTACAGGCCTTAACACCATAGCATAGAACAAGGCCTGCACACACACCTGAGGAGAGGACATACAAGGGTTAAATTGCCAGTACCATTAGTAAAGGTTATAAGGTGCATAACTGTCTAGTTCCTCTTAGACTGAAAAGATATCAATAGATTAAAAGCCAGCAACTTACGTTTTACAATCACATGGGTCTACAGGAAATATAGAAGCCATACGGTTGCATATCTCTGTCTCTCTCTCTCTCTCTGGTATGGTGAAAACATTCATTGCTGACAATTTGTTGCATTGACTATTGAGCCTCCCGTGTGTATGTCTCTATCTGGCTACCTTGAGAGGCTCCAGCAGCAGAGCGGAGGTGAGGAAGGCAGACAGGGCTGAGATGAGCCACATCAGGACCACTGAGCTAGAGAAGTGACTCCCATAGAGGCCTACTACAGCCAGGCAGGCCCCCAGCAACAACACAACCAGGGGGTAAATTACTTGCAGTGCCCAGGGAGGTAGCAGCCAGCTGGGCTTGCCACGGGCCACACCTGGGGGGGGTGAAAAACATGGAAGAAACTATGCTCTAATAGTCTGAAAATATGATCAAGTTGTTTGATATGAATATTCAGATAGTCCAGAGGATTTTCATGCAAAATAGACATCATTCCTAGAAAGTTTTAAATGGTGAACTCTCACATCCACATAGTACTACATTTGGCATAAAGAGGAGGGAATTGTAACAAAGTTAGGATAAGTCAGTGTTAGTGGCTCACCTATGCGTGTGGTAGAGTCAGTGGAGTCAGGGGAGGGGCTGGGGAGGAAGGTACTGGCGATGGAGTAGACAGAGAGAGATGAGGAAGGCCTAAACAGCCCTGTCCCATACAGAGAGATGGGAGAGCAGGGGAGGTTGTGGATCTCTGTTCCATAGAGTGGTTTGTCCACACTCAGCTCAGACCAGCCACTGCGGGAGCTACCCTGGCTCTGGCTAAAACCCACAGAGAGATGAGTAAGACTCAGAAGTATTCTTTGCCAACAGGCAACAGTGCTATACAAATTACTATGACTGGTTGTTCCCTGCTATCTAGTCCAGTCAGATCAACTGATCTCCACTGAAAGAGGGGAGGAGGACTGTATATTCGGAGCATATACTGTAGACAGGGCTAGATATGGTATTATCTGGGGTTTAGGTCTGGAGTGTACTGGTCAGGCAGGTCTTACCTGTGGGACAGAGAGGTGGTCCTGGGAGAGTAGCGGCCGCTGTCTGATGTTGAGGGACTGTTGGACACTCCTGTGTCTGCTGCTATAGACCTCAACAGGTCCTCCTCTGAAACACCATGAGAGACAATCATTTTAGACGTATTCACACAGGAGTCATAGTAACACATATGGGACCCCCACACACACACACACCAGACAGGGTAAGGACATTGGGTTGCAGGTTGTGTCTCTGGTCTGGATGCAGGCCAGACAGGGATTGGGATGGACCCACAGGTGCAGTAGAGGAGGGTGGGGGGTTGGAGATGAGAAATCGGGGTGAGGAGGGTGAGGCTAGGCATAGCTTCATCAGGGCTTTCTTCCTCTTCAGCAGACGGGCATGACCCAGGGATGATCCCAAGGGGTCAGAGGTTATTTCCCAGGAGGGCCCTGGGAGGTCAGTGAGGCTGTCACAGGAGGGCCACAGGGTCATGCCATCTCCATCCTTCTCCACTGCCAGGTTAGTGGCATTCCAGAACTCAGCGTTGAATGCCTTGCTTCCCATCAGCTAAGAGAGAAGAAAAAGATAGCTTTCAGCCTTTTCAGTTTACAACTTTCACAAGAGAGTCAGAAAGAGCTGTGTATCTGTGTATGTGCATGCATTGACACCTGTGAGAGTTTGCACTCTTACAGAAGAGGGTGTGTCTCCATCCAGGCCTGACGGATCAGGTCCTCCAGGCAAAGACAGGAAGGAGGAGCAGGAAAGATCTGATTGGCCGAGATAGACGCCCATCTCCACTGACTGACACACAGGGGATGGAGGCACTGACATATCCACCGCTACCTGAAACACACACAGGGAAAGGGAAACCCAACCCAACATGTGTAGCTGAACCAAGCATCATCTCTGTCAAGGACTTTCCACATTACTCTGTTGATTTGGAAGCACTTTCCAAATCAACAGAGTAAATATACAATACACTATCACATTGACCTTGACATTGACTAAGCTTTTTATTGATAGAAATGATAACAATGTGTGGTTTAATAGGCAGTCATGGGATTATTTTTGTTGACGGGGCAACAGAAAAATGGTTGGAGAGAGAGATGTAGGAGAGGTACCTGGCTGTGAGTCTTTCGCAACAGGAAGCAGAGGAGACACTGGAGAGGAAACACCAGGATGGCAATAGTCATCCCCACTGCAACCGTTTCCCAGGTTACAAGCAACCGGGCCGAAACCGGTACACTAAAACACAACACCCTTAAAATGGCTGATTCTTTCACTTAACAGAGTTAATGCAGAGTATGTGGGACAGGTAACAAAGAATTGTAGAGAGTCTCAGGCAAAACATCAATGTTGTTGTTCAGCTCAGTGAGTTGTCAACGGTGCGAGAATGATTGACTCCCACCTGAGCACTTTCACAAGAACCATCCATTGTGTACACTATTGTCACCTGGAATGTTCTGGTTAGAATGCCATCTCACCTATGCCCCTCTGTGCCCACAGCTCCGTACCACAATGCCCCTAGTGCGAGGTAGAGGTGTAGCAGGAGGGCACACACCGTCACCCTCTGCCCCCGCATGAAGCGGCTGTGGGCGGGGCGTTCCCACAGAGAGAGCCACAGGTGGCGCTCCAGCATTCCAAACGCCAGCTGGGAGGAGAGAACACGTTGGAACTGAGACAGCTCCTCAGGACCTGAGAGATAGATGAAGAGAGAGAGAGAAATCTGTTTTGGAGGCGATCGTGCTCTCCCTGAGTGTAAAGACAGATAAAGAGAGTTGTAGCACTTACAGGAGGCCAACATCTCCTTCTCTACTGTCCCTCCTCCCTCGTTCCTGTCGTTCTCCACAGACAGCCAGTCTTCTACCAGGAAGTAGAACAGGTGGTCTGTCTGAGGGTCCCACACCACCACATGCTGCACGTACCACGATGGGTCCAGACCTGGGAGACATACACACAAACAGGTATTGTTGTGTTACCTGTTTGGAATCTTACTACCTGGAGCCTCAATCTCCTGCTTCCCTTGTGTTCCAGTAGGCGAGTGAATACAAGACTACGAAGTCTTGCAATGCGAGACTACAGTAGTTGCCTGTGTTGTCATGGTTTACCTGTGTTGTCATGCCAGAGGCGTATCTTCCACACCTCTCCCAGGTTGCTGTCCGTCTCCAGGTGGAACAGGTCCAGACCACTTCGTTGGAACGCCCCCTCCCACTGCAGGTGGCGTGAACCGCTTTTAGTCACCCCGTACAGACTGATGCCCACGTGGGCCGTCGTGCCTGATGGGAATTACAAATAAGCGTGAACCAGGTTTGCGTTTCCCTTTAACAAGATGCTTTCTCAGCCAGATGTTCTCTCTCTTCTACCCTCGTTCACTCCCACATGTTAGGACAGGACTGGACAGGTCAAACTGTCAGCAATATGACAGAAAATAAGTGGATCTGTCGCTTACACCTACCCAGTCGTCTAAGATCTGCGAGTCCCTTACCTGCTCCTCGACGCCAGCCTGTTTTGACCAGGACTCTGTAGATGTAGCGTCCAGGTCGGCCACACAGTGGTACATGGCATAGTCTCAGGCTCTCCAGGTGGTCCAGTTTGTGGGCGATCAGACCCAGGAGGAAGTGGATCAGAACCAGGACAGCACACACAATCCCCACTACTACATTATGCATTGGACCACTGGACTGGGGTGATGAGATGGAGGGGGACATATAATACAAAATGAGTAAAATCAGTAGAGGAGGTTCCAATTCAAAGCTGTGTTCCAAGGTGGGTGAACAGGTGGCCATATTGAATGTATGATCATGTCTCGGAATTCTGTGTCCCTCTAACTTTCAGCATGTATGTGCATCTATTTAAGGCTGCTAACATGTATTTTCCCAGTGTGTACTAATGAGCTATACCATTTCTTGTGTTAACCTGAGGAGTATCCCAAACATACCGGTGGCAGTAGCACCACAGCGTCTGGATGGACAAACAGACTGGCCCCGAACATGGTGAGGTGCTGCGTGAGGCAGTGTGCTGAGTGGAGGGTGCTGCCCTCCAGTGGCCGGAGGCCCTCAGTGCTCCAGCGCCTCTTCCTCGGGCTGTAGTACTGACAAAGAGAGCTGAACACACACACGGAGGCCTGGACTGGAGCTCCACTCAGACTGGATGTCAGGTTCACAAAGAGAGATTGTACTGTGCTGTTAAGTCTGGAGATTAAGAGAAATAATAGACAACAAGCTGCGTTAGTAAATGACTGAGACGTCATGTATAGAAGAAAATCAGGCATCACAACATTATGTCTGTATAAAAGTGAACAACTTGTAAAAAGTTTTGGAAAACATAACTGTCTAGATACAGAACACTTACAGAGGAGAGAGGAAGATGGTGTCCTCCATGGATGACTGGCTGGAGAGGGAGAGGGTCAGCTCTCTGACTAGGGAATCATGGGAGGCAGGATGACCTGGCTGGGTGGCCACTGTGATTCTCACATGTCCTGAGCCCACCAGAGAAGCTCCTGGAAGCAGGCTGAAGTTTAAGGAGATGTACAGTCCAGCATTGGGATCCATATTCTTCATTGCCCTCACTGCAAAATCCATCCACCCTTTGGCTCGGAGTGTAAAGTTAACCATTGGGGCTCTTCCCTCGTCTCTGTCAATTCCACCAGATCTAGACCCAGACCCACTTCCACTTCCACCACTAGCCCGATGCCCAGCGCCGATCCTTCCTACAGTGTATATTTTGGGCAAAGTAACCCTGATAGATCTGTCAGTGTCCAGGTTAGCAATGGGTATGGGCTGTCCCTGGGGCGTGGTGAACTCCATGGCAGCCAGAGAAGTAGAAATGGGTGGGTTGGCTGCTGAGAAGAACTCAGACCCCCCTTCCAAACCCAGGAGAATCTGTACCACCTCAGATCCCTGGACCTGACGCTGGAGCTGGGCACTGAGAGAGGAGGGAATGAGGAACTGGCAGGGCGGATGTGCTGGGTATGACTCTGGCTTGTCAGGGTTTAATTGCCATTTGTTGGACTGGTTTGATTGGCGGGTGTTGACCGAGGGATCAGTGGTGCAGAGGAGTTCCGAGGGGTTTCCATGGTAACCAACGGCACTGATCTGTGGAGCAGAGAGAGAGAGGGGTTCCTCGTCGCGTGGCCGCGAGCGCATCAGAATACGCATGAGAGCCCTGGCATGGTCCAGGGCTGACACTGCCGTTTCAGATACATTAGAGTGAGTGTGAGGACCAGAGGAGACGAGCTTGGACTCGGACACAGCAGCCAACGAATTGCCTGGAGACAGAGAGAGAAATAACCGTTTTTGGTCAGAAATCTTGGACTAATTCCTGTCCTTGCTCTATGAGCATGTAACCTCCACCTTTTATCCTTGCATTTCCAACCGTCGATCGCAGTCAGAAGTTGGTACAGTACCTATTACATGGAGGATGTTTCTGCCCGTGTCTACGGCTGTGTCATCTCCTAGTCCAGTCTGCTCTTCCATAACCCTGATCATTCTCCCCACAGATTCTAGAACATTCTCCTGACAGCCCTCACACACCACCTCACTTGGGACTGCCTGCAAGAGACAACACACAGAGGCATTCAGGCATCGAGGACAAATCTGTATCATTTGTGGTTCTTTTTTCCAGGCTTTTATGGCACAAACTCTGTCTGTGTAGACTATGGCCAGGTTACCTACAGTGGACTGGGCCAGGGCTAAGCTGATCTGGGCTGCATCCTGTAGAGAGTACACAGACAGAGAGGCCAGCGCCTGTGTCACATTGCCCCTGATCTCCCTCCTGTCCCTGAGATCCTGCTCACTCAAAGTCTGATCCACCTGTGACCGAGAGGAGAGAGATAGACAGGTAAAGGAAAGATGACGTTAAGGAGACGAGAGACACAGCCAGGTAAAGACAAAGGTAATGTTCATACCTGATTGAGCTGGCTGGTGAGGGCGATGGAATAGGGAATGAGCTGCTGTGGGTTACCCTGTTGAAGTAAACCCGATAGTTCGGTTTGGCTCTTGTTCCTCAGCCACGCTGTGATCCCATCTCCATCCACAGGTCTCAGCACTGTTATAGTTCTGAAAAAACAAAAGCATCCATAAATTGTCTTTTTTACAATTTACCTCCATAGGTCTCTTGAGGTCGGAACCTCTTCCCTGCATTCTCAGTTTTAAACTCATCTCCAGTTCACCTGTTAAGTGCTGTGACCTTTGACCCCAGGTGGTCCTCTACCTGCAGGATCACAGAGATGATTGACCAGTCCTTCTCTGGCCCCACCTCCCCCAGAGGAACCAGGCTGCTAAATGTACGCTGGGTACCCCTGTAGAGGGTGAGAAGGGGACAGGCTTGGCCCCAGCCTGGGCATGATGACGCCACCTGGAGAATATAGATAATCTGGGGGGACTCACTATCCTCATCCAGCCAACCTATAGAGTAGATACAGAACATCTGGTACACCGTAGTAAAACATGGCAAAGACACCAAAAGAAGATTTGATTGTATCTTTGAGTCTTTCTTTCTATTACCTGAGCAGTTGTATGTTACCACAGTCTCCAGCAGGCGTATGTTCTCCCCAGGACCTGGAGTAAGAGTACACACCCCTCCATGGGGTGGAGGGTTGGGCAGGAGGGTCAGGCTAGCAAACCCCCATCTTCCCCCAGCAGGGTGGGTAACATTTAGGGTGAAGGTATAGTTACACCCCTCCTGCAGCACCCCCGGTCGGACCACCAGTTCAGGAGAGAGACTGCCCGTAGTGGTCACCTCGTTCAGGTCAAGGGTCTTGCCGTTCTGATCCTTTTCGCTCCATTTGTACTGTGAAAAGAGAAAGACCATACATCAACTTTCCGTCATAAGCCCTACAGAAAGCAGCCATGACAGCTGATGGTGCCTGACTTTATATAATTTGTCACAAACGGTAAATGTTGTTTAGGTCAGCCAATTAGCTACGAAGAGGGGAACTTACCTGAACATGGCTGCCACACTTATCACAACGACCAGAGAGCACAATGGGGCGACTCTGGCTGACACGGAAAGAAGAGAGACTACTGCAGGAAACACACTCCACACTTACAGGAAGCACTGCAACTTTAGATACCGCCACCTAGAGGCATGGAGGAGTATTTGACATGAATATACTATCAAATAAAGATAACACAACCACACTGGAACTGAAAACTTTATATGGTAATTTTGACCACTATCGGGTGCATGGTATTGTTATCTCTGGCTCATTAACATATTTTGAGGCGTGCCTTGTAAGAGGCTATATTTGTTGCACCCGTTAGTGAGAATGCTGTACCAGTTTAACTGGTATGTGGTAGTAGTGCCCCATCAATTAAAAATGTATAGAGGACAGATTAGAGAGGCAGCTAGTCTTAAACTTTTAATGGTTGAGCATTTGTCTGTTTTGCCCTGCAGTCACTTCCAGTTTGGAAGCCTTTGTTAAAGGCCCAGTGCAGTCAAATAATGTATTTTTCTTCTGTTTTATATATATTTCCACACTATGAGGTTGGAATAATGGTGTGAAAAAGCCCTTTTGTGGGATGATATCACCAGTTGGTAAATTAGTTAATAGACCAATAAGAAAGTGCGTTCCAAACCTCTCTGCCAATAAAGGCTAGTTTTCCCCTCCCCCTCCCCACTCAGACCACTCCCAGACAGTCCCAGCAAAATTCTTGCTTGAGAAATTGCTTTTTGCTAAGAAGCAATTTTTCTATTTTTGTGTCTTTTCACAATTTTAATTGAAAACAATCACAGTAGGGTACTTAATTGTTACCCAGAAATGATTTGATATTGAGATAAAAATACCATTAAGGCCTCTACAAGTGCAAGTGATATAAAACACCAAATATTAATTGATATGCTGTAATGTGTAAAACATGTCATTGTTTTACACTGCTAGGTAAAACATTACCTAGCAGCCAACCTGCTTGCACCAATCTCATTTAATACAGTATAGTACGTCAATTATACAGTATTTTACTGTGTGTCATTACACAGTACTTGCTTTGATACTGTATATAGATTACAGTAGTTGTACTGCAATATGAAAATTGCATGAAATACAGTAACTTACTTACCACTAGCTGCCTACTGTCAAATTCACAGCAACCCATTTACAGTGCATGGTTGGCTGAACCAACTTCGTTGCATAAAGATATTGTGGTGTGTATAGATAATGTGAGACTCACAGACTGTGTAGTAGAGATAGGTCTCCTCCCTTCCTTTTGGACAGTGAGGGTGAAGAGGTAGAGCTTGTCAGGCTGTAGCTTCCTGCTGGGGACAGTCAACCTGCTGCTGTTATACCCTACAAGCTGATCCTGGTCCTGGGACAACCACTCAGTAGGGTTCTACAGGCAGAAACGGATACCATTGGTACAATTATGAGAACATCCAGGTAAGACAGCAATATAAGTTAACATAAATGTAAGTGAACATTTTCTACCTAAATAGTAGTAAAGAAATAAAGGGTTCCTAATTCTGATTTAAATTACCTCAGTGATGAATTCCCAGTGGTAGTTCAGCTCCCCTTCCTCTCCCAGATCCACATCAGGATCATGGGACTCTGACCCATCCAGGATCAGGTCACTGTGGCTTGACACCAGTCTATGTGATCCCCCCCTGATGATGGGTACCAGGGAGCTGTGAACCACAGACAGCCTGGACGTCCTGTGCAGACGTAGAGGGGTTCCCTGGAGAGAGACAGTGAACCCCAGGCAGTACTGGCCCACCTCCAGGGCCTGCTTAGGGAGGGACAACAGTGGTGTAGTCACACCCACCAGGTTAATCAGGGTTACTGGATGTCCACTGCTGTTCTGGATTACTGGGTGCCCACTGCTTTGGGTTACCAGATTGCTGTCAGTCTTGTCAGCTCCACAGCCACTCCCCCTAAACACTTCCCATAGGTACATGGTCTTGTATGCGGTGCAGCCTTTGATGTCTATGCTTGCTTCAAAGTAGCTGGATCTAGACTTGAGGATTGTGGATTGGCCCTGGACTAAAGTGACCTGAGGGAGTGAGCACTGGAGTTCTCTCACCTCAGTGAGCAGTTGTGTGGAGACCTGGCTGACATTGTTGAAAGCTGTGACTTGAACAATATATTTTCCAGCAGTGAGATATGTGTGGTCCACTGTATTGGATTTTGTGATGACAACTCCTTCACTTGAGTCTCCAAAGCCCCATTGAAACCTCAAATTGCTGCCACCATCTACTCTGACTGAGAATCTGACACTATAGCCTCTAAAGGTTTCTGTAGAATCACAAACAATCGTGACCTCCCTCACGGGTAACTGAACAATGGCTGTCTCATTCAGGGTTTCAGAGCAGAAGCCATTGCTAGCCATCACACCCACAGACAACGAACCACTTCCGGGTGAGATATACATCACTTCCTGTCCAATGACATGTAAGGGCTGGATCCCTTCTAATTGGATCGTCCAGGTGTAATCGGTTGGAGAACCACTCATGACATTTGCTTGGAAAGGGACCTCCTTTAGAGCTTCTAGAGCAGTGGAACAGCAGTTGACCAGTCGTAGGCCCCCGATCCTCTCAACCACCTGGACGGTCAATGACACCTGGGAGTTGCTCACCTGGTTCCAGGCTCGGGCTGTGACAGAGTGAGACCCAACTGGGAGGGTGGAGGTGGTGAAGCTTACCTCAACAAGGTCATATGATGGCTCAACTTCGTCAAAGGCTAAAGAGAAGCTGACATTGGTTCCTTTGGAAACGAATGGTGTAAAAGCAATATGATCTTCAGTGCAGACCGTAGACCTGCTAAGATTTAGAGTCAAGCCCTGAATAGGATCCTGGATGGTGGCTCTGTGTGAGACTGCCTGCCAGCTAATATCATTAGAGACGTTCAGAGAGACATTATAGACCCCTACATCTGTAAAGGTATAGATAACTGACTGATTGTTGTCCAAAACCACAGCACCTCCAGTACACCCAACAACTTTCCACTCCCAGTGCCGATCATTCCCTTTATTGACAAATCCATAGAGTGCAACTTGACTATTGGACGTTATAAAGAATGGATGTGTCTTGCCACCTACCTGAAAGTCTGCCTCTCTAACCTCCTCCTGAACTATGAAATGTTTGGTGGCGTTGCTTGAACTGAGAACATTCTGGACCGACACACTGACAGAACCAGAACCCAGAGTCTCAAACATGTAAAGAAGAAAAGGAACATCAGTCTGTAAGGGGGAAAGGTCTGAGTTCACATTCCAGAGATACTGGAGGTCAGATCCAGTCTCCACAGTTACAGAGATGTTGATATACTTCCCTAATGGTATGGTGTCTCTAGCTGTTGACATTCTAGCCCCTGAAACTCGCTCTACTGCCTTTAGAGAAACACGTCTGGTCGTCTTACCAAGTCCGTTGGAAGCTGTCAACTCAACAGATATATTACCTGGAGTTTCAGTGGACCACACAAAGTGCTCACCAACACTGCCAGTTTGGGTCACACCTCTCTGGTTGGCTAGCCAATGGTAAGTGACATTGGAGCCATGTGTTACTGACGCAGTGAGCAAGACACTCTCTCTGGTTGGTATGTAGCTAATGGATGTCAGGCTCAGACTTGAGAATTGAAGCCCTTGTATTCTCTCTAAAACTATAATCAAAATGGCTGCCTCCTGTTGGCTCACCAGGTTCTGGGCTGTGACTTTGACCTGATACACACCTGCTTTAAGAAACACATACTGAAAGTGAGACATCCCAAGCTCAGTGGTATCAGTGCCATCCACTGACCAGTAGAAATTGACATTACCTGAAACATTGCCAACGGCTGTTATGACAGTCTTTTCCCCTACTACTGCAAATGGCTGGCTGATTTTTAGCTTCAGGTCTGACACAGGAAGCAATACGTTCACTTCCAGGTTAACAGAATCCAGGCTAACTGCATTAGAAGCTGTGGCCTTGACTGTAAACCTGCCAGCAGAGGTAAAGACATGGGAAACATTTTGACTCTTTGCCAGTGGTGAGCCGTCACCAAAGTCCCACTGCACAGAAACATTGGTCCCAGGGCAACGCTTGACCCAAAGTGTCATCTTCTCATTGACAGTCAGTGTGTTGCTTTGACTGCTGTGTGCTATGGATGGTTTACTCACAGGCTGCTGCACAGCAACAGTGGCTTTGGCTATGCTCTGGCTGACTTTGTTACTTGCCATCACTGAAACATCATGGATCCCTTCCTCCTTATACACAAAGCAATGATGAGCCAGTCCTCTTATAGGAGAGCTGTTGGATGAATGATTGAACCACAGAAACTGATATCCAGTGGGCTGTCTTTTGGGGGCAGCAACTGCATTAAAACACACCTCTTTTCCTACTGCCACAGCATCCTGTGATGGGTGGATGGTTATCCCAGTAATGGGGGCCTCAATGCAAACGTTGGCATCATAAAAGACATATCCTACTATACTGAGAACAGTTACGTTAACGTTATAAACCCCAGAGTTTGAATAAGTGTGAGTAACAACAGAATTTCCATTCTGTACTGACAAAGGTGATCCATCCCCGAAATTCCAATGGAAAGTCAGCATGGAAACATTTCCGTTCACTAGTGCTTGGAGCTGTATCTCTTTCTCTGTCTCGGAACACTCCAATGGCAGAATTCCACTGATGGCCAACCTGTAGATTTCCAGACGGATGGACTGGCTAGCCTGGCTGACTGCGTTAGTCACAGTCACTTTGACCGTGTAACTCCCTGGGGACTCGTAGACATGGGATACAGAGTTGTCTGTGATGTTTTTATGTCCAGACCCATCACCAAAGGTCCAGTCCCAGTGAAGACTGGAACCTGAAGCCACTTTGCCCTTGATTTCAGTTACAGACTTCAGTTCACTGGGTCCACTACAGCTCAACTGGAGACCAGATACCTTCTCCACCACTGCCACAGCTACCCAGGCTGTCAGTGCAGTCAAGGTGTTGTTAGCGCACACAGTCATGTTATAAACCCCAGTGGTCCGAGCAACATGGCTAACTTTGCTGTGGAATCCTTGGACTTCTTTTGAACCGTCCCCAAAGTTCCAAGTGTAAAGGATTCCGTCGTGAGATGGGTGTGAAGTGGCTTCTAGAAGAAAGGTCTGGTTGACCAGGGGAACCGGAGGAGATGGAGAGATGAGTATACGAGTCAATGGAGGCCGTACCTTCAGTGATATGGCCCCCTTGATGTTGTCGTATTGGTTGTAGACCTGTACAGTCAGTGTGTAGTCATCTGTATGAGTGAGAGACGGAGTGATATACAGGATTTAGACCGCTTCTTTTGTCCACATTTTGTTACGTCACAGCCTTATTCGAAAATTGATTAAATTAAACAATTTCCTCAGCAAATCTACACACAATACCCCATAATGACAAAGCAAAAACAGGTTTGTAGACATTTTTGCAAATGTTACATAAAAATCTAAATAAATTATTTACGTAAGTATTCAGACCCTTTGCTATGACACTCGAAATTGAGCTCAGGTGCATCCTGTTTCCATTGATCATCCTTGAGATGTTTCTACAACTTGATCGGAGTTAACCTGTGGTAAATTCAATTGATTGGACATGATTTGGAAAGGAACACACCTGTCTATATAAGGTCCCACAGTTGACAGTGCATGTCAGAGCAAAAACCAAGCAATGAGATCGAAGGAATTGCCCGTAGAGCTCCGAGACAGGACTTTGTTGAGGCACAGATCTGGGGAAGGGTACCAAAACATTTCTGCAGCATTGAAGGTCCCCAAGAACACAGTGGCCTCCATCATTCTTAAATGGAAGAAGTTTGGAACCACCAAGACTCTTCCTAGAGCTGGCTGCCCGGACAGACTGAGCAATTGGGGGGAAAAGGGCCTTGGTCAGGAAGGTGACCAAGAACCCCATGGTCACTCTGCCAAAGCTCTAGAGTTCCTCTGTGGAGAGGGGAGAACCTTCCAGAAGGACAACCATCTCTGCAGCACCAATTAGGCCTTTTTGGTAAAGTGGCCAGACCGAAGCCACTCCTCAGTAAAAAGCACAGTACAGCCCGCTTGGAGTTTACCAAAAGGAACCTAAAGACTATCAAACTATGAGAAAAAGATTATCTGATCTGATGAAACCAAGATTGAACTCTTTGGCCTGAGTGCAAAGCGTCACGTCTGGAGGAAATCTGGCACCACCCATACGTTGAAACATGGTGGTGGCAGCATCATGCTGTGGGGATGTTTTTCAGTGCCAAGGATTGGGAGACTATTCAGGATCGAGGCAACGATGAACGGAGCAAAACACAGAGAGATCCTTGATGAAAACCTGCTCCAGTGCGCTCAGGACCTCAGACTGGGGCGAAGGTTTACCTTCTAACAGGACAATGACCCTAAGCACACAGCCAAGACAACACAGGAGTGGCTTCATGACAAGTCTCTGAATGTCCTTGAGTGGACCAAATAGCTGTGCAGCAACTCTCCCCATCCAACCTGACACAGCTTGAGAGGATCTGCAGAGAAGAATGAGAGAAACTCCCCAAATACAGGTGTGTCAAGCTTGTAGCATCATACCCAAGAAGACTCAAGGCTGTAATCGCTGCCGAAGGTGCTTCAACAAAGTACTGAGTAAAGGTTCTGACTACTTATGTAAATGTGATATTTCAGTTTTTTTTATATAAATGATTAAAAAAATCTAAAAAAATGTTTTTGCTTTGTCATTATGGTGTATTGTGTGTAGATTGATGAGGGGGAAAAATGTATTTAATACATTTTAGAATAAGGCTGTAACCTAACAAAAGGTGGAAAAAGTCAAGGGCTCTGAATATTTCAGAAGGCACTGTAGATTGATGGAGACATACCCTATTGTATTGAATGGAAAGAGGAGTGATATGCAAGCATCTATACTATTAGAATGAATTACAATAATTTACACATTGGTAGAGGTATGTTTACCTGGCTGTAGGTAGACGTGGCTCACAGAGTCTTGCACATACACCTGTCTCACTCCTCGCTCCACTGGCCTGTCCTGGGACTCAGACAGGGCAGGAAAGGTGTGGTTTTCCTGGGCACTGCCATCCCCAAAAGACCACCTACAGGAAATAATATTCATTAGCTTAGGGTTTTTTAAAGTCTCATCCGAAAGATAGCACTCTATGTAGGGCAATGTCCCCTTCACTGCCCTGGGGCATTGGGATCTCCTTAGACCAGAGGGAAGAGTGCCCGTCCTGGACCTCCAACACCACTTCCAGCAGTAGTTAATGAGAAAATATGGAGTAAACAGATATGCTACCCTCATTGATGTAATATCACTCCAAGCGAATACTTCTGTGAAAACAGAAAATGACCCTAACCTGAAAGTGACGCCTAGGGAGACATCAACTTTGACCCTGAAAGTGTAGAGACGCAGTGCGGCCACAGCGATAACCTCCTTGACAGAGAGAAATTCTGGGTCTGCCAGAGGGGTCATGGTGTCAGCAGTCAGAGTGACCTCTAGGGTCTGGGAGCTCACAGGGTTGGCTGCAGTCACCTGGAGGAACACAGACAAGTTATTAGTGAGGCTCTATGGGCCACTTTACTCTGTTATATGGGTATTATATTAAAAACAAGGTTGTTTTATCTTAATATAAATTATATGAAATGGATGAGCTTAGTACCTTCAGTTTGTACTCAGCTGGCTTCTTGAACATCACACTATAGGTGTCTCCCTCATAGGAAAAGTTATCCAGCTCGTCAATCACCCAGGTGTACTTTACTGAGGAACCAGTCTCTGACGTGGCTGTAAATGCCTTAGAAAAAACAGGTAACGGTGACAATGTCTAATTTCAATACAGTAGCAGGGACGTGATCAGCAGAACAAATAAATAAAAGAAAATCTGATTATTTTCAAAGATGCACAAAGAAAACACAGATTTTCAAATAAATACTATAAAATACAATACAACTTTATATTATTGATGAAGTTGGGCTAACTCACCTGTGACAAGTCCACCAGCATCCTCAGATGTCCATGTGGCTCTACACTGAGCCCAGCCACCGGCTCATAGACACACACCTGTACACAGGTACTCTGTTCACTCACTCCATTCACAGCACTGACGTTTAGGGTGTGGACGCCCACTGAGGGTAGCACCAGGGACATGTGGGAGAACCAGCTGTCAAGGTAGTCTCTCTCACAACCAGGCCAGGAGTCAGGTAACTCTCCTGGGCAGGACGGGAGGAAGGGGACCCCTGTCTGGAGCACCGGAGCCAACCAGGAGCTGGTGGCCCCTTTTCCAGAGAATATTTTAACCACAATGAGTATAGGAGTGTCAACCAATATATGGATCTGGTTGTCTCCATCAGGCAGAGGATGGATCATACAAAGGCCAGAAATTTGACTTTTTGCTGGGGCAGGAGATGAGGTTTCAGGGGTCATACTTATGGGCGTACTGATGTTCCCAATGTGAGTGAAGCCACTAAGTTCACTCTTGCCCGTACTTGAAATATAGCCATGCCCGTGCAGTGTGTCGACGTACAGCACCCGTAGGTCGCACACCACCCCGTCCACCCACTGCCCTCCATCCGGCGGGGACGAGAGGCCCCCCTCCCACCAGCCCCCCCACTCCGCCCCTTGCAGGGAGAGGTAGCTTTGTCGCCAGGGGGAGGAGGATGAGGAGGCGTTGTCGCGGCAACTCAGGAAGGTTCCAGGTCTCCCGGTGTGTTGGATGGACAGAATGTCATCGGGGTAAACACTGATCTCCCTCTCTGGCAGGATCTGACAGAGAGAGAATGAAGCAAAGTTATTTGAATTTCATTGATTCGACTTATCCAAAGCATAAAGCATGTAAACAAGAACTATACATAAGAAACCCTCGGTAAATAAGAACATCTCACACATACACTAATATGAGCAGGCTCTAAGCAAGGAGCCACTCTCATGGGCAGGTCTGCCACCAGGTGGTAAAAGGGGGGTATGTCAGGGTATCTGGGGGGCAGGGGGTAGCTGCGCTCCCCTGTAGAGGGGGACTGGTTGTAGGGACTGCAGGGGCTGGTGACAGGGACACAGGCCTCCAACAGGTGGCACCAGTACTGTCCCAGGGCACAGCCTCCCGTAGTGTTACACAGAGGGGTGATAGAGCAACAACTGAACGGGTTCAGGAGAGAACTGCAACCTGCAGAGAGTGAGAGATGGATAAGGGAGAGAGATGGAAGAGAGAGAGCGAGAGAGAGAGAACAAGAGGGAGTGAGAGAAAGAGCGAGAGACAGAGAGAGAGAGAGAGAGAGAGAGAGAGAGAGAGAGAGAGAGAGAGAGAGAGAGAACGAGAGAACGAGGGAGAGAGAGAGAACGAGGGAGAGAGAACAAGAGGGATTGAGAGAAAGAGAGAGAGAAATGAGAGTGAGTACCAGTTATGTATACTGAAAGATCGATCATCATACATCAGGGAAACACAAAAACAAACAGGAATGAATCAGCACAAACGCACACAGGGCAAGTCTTCCGATACAACAACAATCTTTATTAATAACCTGAGGTGGTGTTTCTTTTTTCCTTTTTTCTTATTAACCCATCCCCTCTTCGGAGGACACAAATCCTTTTAGTTTTTTTACAGCTTTTCTGCAATACATACATACATACATTTTACATGTACATTTTACATATACCAGAATAAATGATCTAGTGAGTCTGTCTCATCGCAGAAAAATGTACAGAGCTGAGATTGTTGTATGGCCATATTATATAGCCTTCAGTTGGTGGCAAGAATTTTGTATAATAATTTAAATTAAAAAACTTGAAGTGCTGC
Organism: Salvelinus fontinalis; assembly: GCF_029448725.1. Taxonomy (NCBI): domain Eukaryota; kingdom Metazoa; phylum Chordata; class Actinopteri; order Salmoniformes; family Salmonidae; genus Salvelinus; species Salvelinus fontinalis. The sequence goes on from NC_074694.1 coordinate 32,389,951, forward strand.
TTAAAGTGTTGTTTTTTGTATCAGTTCATAGACCATGTGCCATTGAATCAGTACATCGAAAATCTCTTCCCATTTATTTTGCAACCTGTATGGCACAGCTGTCAATATTTTTGTTCTCAAATTAAACTTTAAATTTCTATTTATGCCAATTCTTTCAGCCTATTTGTATCTTTAATATATGACAGACAAACAAGTTCCTTACCTTCTCCCTCTTCCACTTGCCTCCTCCATTTTGGTGGCAATGCTGCAATCAGTTGATTATACATTTGAATTGAGCAGACATTCACATATAGTTTCGATAGCGGCATATGTGACTTAACTCCACCGTTTCTATTCATAATATCATTAATAAATATAATTTAAAAAAATTCAAAAAAAATATTTTTTATTAAACAGTAAGTTTGAGTTTAAACATAATATTTGTTGTAATATTGATTCTATATTTTCTGGAGGATAAACCTGAAATTGTAACCGGCTTTGTATGGCTTGGTAAAGAAAGGGAGATACTTTAAACAAAATTAAATTTTCAATTAGTCGTAAATGAGAAGTTGTAATCTGCATAAAGGCAAAAATAAAAATGTTGAACAAGGGATGAGCCTTTCTTAATAATCTACAGAATCATTTTGGGGTATCACACATGTATAGTGATAGGTTTAAAGCTGTAATATTTAAAGCTTTAAACTCATATATAAATAGGCACATTTAATTTTGTCTGGCTTAGCATTCGAAATAAAATGAAATATTTTTTGCTCATATCATTTAAAAAACGAGTTGTCTGGAGTAGGCAGCGCCATTAGTAAGTAAGTAAACTGTGATAACATCAAATAGTTAATCAATGTGATTTTTCCATAAACAACAAGTATTTACCTGTCCATGGTTACAGAATCGTATCTGTTTTTGCAAACTTTCAACTGAAATTGATTGTGGTCAATTAATTTATATTTTTTGAGATGTGAATGCCAAGTATGTCTACTTCACCATCCGCCCATTTTATTGGTAAACTACAAGGTAGTGTAAACACTGTGTTTTTTAACGATCCAATACGTAATGTGGTACACTTGTCATAATTACATTTTAGTCCAGAGAGGCTAGAAAAGTGATCAAGATCTTCAATGAGACTGTGTGAGGATCCAGATTGTGGTCTTAAGAAAAAACTTGAGTCATCGGCAAACATTGACACTTTAGTTCTTATCCCCTGTTTTTATTTCTGTGTTCATGCAAGTGGCTGACTGTACAAATCCTCACTTATCAAATCCTCACTTATCCTCACTTATCAGGAGCTGCAATTTGGCAGTATGCCCAGACCTTGTTTTGAGAAAGAAATGAAAGATATCTCAGTTCCAAGGTCTCAGCTTAGAGAGAAAAAGCCTTGTGAGGTGTTGCTCTGTCACATGTTATGAAACAGCATTGGTCGGTCACATGAATGAAACAAAACTGTAATGATTAATTAGTTATGCTAAATCATGCAAATATAACTTGTCTGTGTACAGCTGTATATAAGACAAATGCTGGTACAGCCCAGGCAGAGTTCCTGATTGACATGTGTACTATGGTGCATTGAGTTGGTTGGAACCTCTCCAGCGCGCTGACAATAAACAATGATTAATTTAAGATTGACTTTGAATGTCCCTGTGTAAGATTTTTTGCACAACAATTTGGCGTCACGAAATGTTTGCTTATTTATAAAAATTGAAAATAATCGGAACTATCACATTTACATAAGTATTCAGACCCTTTACTCAGTACTTTGTTGAATCACCTTTGGCAGCGATTACAGCCTTGAGTCTTCTTGGGTATGACACTACAAGTTTGGCACACCTATATTTGGGGAGTTGCTCCCATTCTTCTCTGCAGATCCTCTCAAGCTCTGTCAGGTAGGATAGGGAGTGTCGCTGCTCTGGGCTCTTGTCTCTCCAGAGATGTTCAATCGGGTTCAAGTCCGGGCTCTGGCTGGGCCACTCAAGGACATTCAGGGACTTGTCCCGAAGCCACTCCTGTGTTGTCTTGGCTGTGTGCTTAGGGGTCTTGGTCCTATTGGAAGGGGAACCTTCACCACAGTCTGAGGTCCTGAGCGCTCTGGAGCAGATTCTCTCTGTACTTTGCTCTCTTCATCTTTGCCTCGATCCTGACTAGTCTCTCAGTCCCTGCTGCTGAAAAACATCGCCACAGCATGATACTGCCACCACCATGCTTCATCGTACGGATGGTGCCAGGTTTCCTCCAGACGTGACGCTTGGCATTCAGGCCAAAGTGTTCAATCTTGGTTTCATCAGACCAGATAATCTTGTTTCTCATGGTCTGAGAGTCTTTAGGTGCCTTTTGGCAAACTCCAAACGGACTGTCATATGCATTTCATATGCACTCCAACATAAATTGGTGGAGTGCTGTAGAGATGGATGTCATTCTGGAAGGTTCTCCCATCTCCACAGAGGAACTCTAGAGCTTTGTCAGAGTGACCATGGTCACCTCCCTGACTAAGGCCCTTCTCCCCCGATTGCTCAGTTTGGCAGGGCGGCCAGCTCTAGGAGTCTTGATGGTTCCAAACTTCTTCCATTTAAGAATGATGGAGGCCACTGTGTTCTTGGGGACCTTCAATGCTGCAGACATTTTTTGGTACCCTTACCCAGATCTGTGCCTCGACAAAATCCTGTCTCGGAGCTCTACAGACAATTCCTTCGATCTCATGGCTTGGTTTTTGCTCTGACATGCACTGTCAACTGTGGGACCATACATAGACAGGTGTATGCCTTTCCAAATAATGTCCAATCAACTGAATTTACCACAGGTGGACTCCCATGAAGTTGTAGAAATATCTCAAGATTGTTCAGTTGCAACAGGATGCACCTGAGCTCAATTTTGAGTCTCATAGCAAAGGGTCTGAATAGTTATGTAAATAAGGTATTTCTGTTTTTAACTTTAAATACATTTGCAAAAAATTCAAAAAAACTGTTTTGGCTTTGTCATTGTGGGATATTGTGTGTAGATTGCTGAAGATTCGTTTTTTTAAATCCATTTTAGGTTAAGGCTGTAACGTAACAAAATTTGGAAAAAGTAAAGGGGTCTGAATAATTTCCAAAGGCACTGTATATATAAATTCTAGTACTTTATCAAACACCTTTTCAAAATCTGCTATGAAGACCAGGCCTGGTATCTTTGCTGTTTCATAAAGTTCAATCGTTTCAAGTAATTGTTGTATACTATCTCCAATATATCGTCCATGTAAAAAACTTGTATGATCAGGATGAACAATATCTGGTAAAACCTTGTTTGTTCTATGTGCTATGCATTTCACCAGGATTTTCCCATCACAACATTGAAGTGTAAGAGGCCTCCAGTTTTTAAATGGACTGGATCTTTATACTTACCACCTGGATCCTGTTTCAGTAGTAATGAAATAAAATAATCTTATTGAGTACCTGAAAGTCTACCATTTTTATAGGAGTAATTAAAACATGCTAATAATGTATCTATGAGTACATCAACAAAGGTCTGATATACCTCTACTGGTATACCATCAAGCTCTGGTGTTTTTCCAGACTGATAATATTTAATTACCCCAAAAACTTCCTCCTCTGTAAGGTGGTGTTTTTTTTTTACCTGGGGGCACCAGGTGATGGTGGGGGCTGCAGTAGGGCCGGAGGATCTGAACTCTGACCAAGGTGGACACTTCTCTGGGCTGGCTGACCATCTCCACTGATACCACCTGGCCAGCATGGCTGAACCACAGCCCAGGAAACAGCAGCATCTGAGGGGAGGATGATAAAGTAATCAGACACAAGGTGGGGAGGGGGTTGTAAATTGGATTTTAGCATGGCTGTGGTCAAAGCCGACACAAGGTGATGCCATGAGTGCGACATCCATATCAAGAGTTTTGCCTGGGTTGATCTAGGAGGACGTAGGACGTAGACGGCGGACGTAAAGGTAATGGCGGACTGAACAAAGTTATGTAGAGCACCTCAAGATGAAACATAATATTCAAAATATCTGCTAAATTAGACTAAAATATTAGCACTAAATAATCTGGTGGGTGATAACCTTCAATCTGGATAATAACACAAAACAAATCCTAAAACTAGAGACATTTATCGACAAATATTACGAAAACAAGCAACACCCAAACATGACGGAGAATAAGACAGGGGAACCGAATCAAAAACGAAAACGTGACTCCTCAACCGACACGGATGATTTAATATTCTCAACACCAGCAATGGTAAAGGTCGAAACCGATCTGTTAAAATCAATAAATGACAAACTGGGTATACTTGAATTAGTTAGTAAAGATATAAAAGACTTGAAGGCAAGCCTAGAGATGAGTGATGAAAAAGCTGCAACATTGGAGAAGGAAACACACGCGCTAAAAGTGACGGTCAATAAGATTGAAACCGAAATGAATGAATTTAAAAAGGAGAACAACGTTCTGAAAGAATGCTTACTGGACATACAAACTAGATCCATGAGAGAGAATTTGGTACTTACAGGTATCCAAGAGAAAGAAGGAGAGGTTCCTGAATCTGTAGTTAGAGAGTTCCTTTTTGCAGCGCTTCAGATTCCACCGAAGTTATCGATAAGATCCAACTTGAACGTGTACACCGCCTCGGACAGAGAGGGCAGAGGTACGAACGCCCAATCGTTGCCAAATTTGCTTCATTTAAAGATAAAATAATGGTTAAAAGCCTGGGTAAAAGACTTGCTGGGACCAAAATTGGCATGAATGATCAGTTTCCGAAAGAAATTGCAGAACGGCGCAAAGTTCTGTATCCAATTTTCAAAGAAAATAGATTAAAAGCGAAACGAGTAGCTCTCGTCGTGGATAAACTATATATTGATAACCAGTTGTTCAGAGACACAAAGATTACTCCATGGTTATTTTAAAAATTACAAAGTTCTCATAGATGAGGAAAATAAACAAAATTCAAGCCCGGTTACTGATTGTAACAATACAATACAAAATATAGCTTTTCTATAAATCTTCACATATAACTAATTGAACACAAGCACTATTTCTACATAGTGAAGATAAAAACTAAGTAAACAGAAGGCACAGTATGTGTGGATGGTGTGGTGTGTGTTTATTTTTATTGTTATGTTTGGAAAGTTGAGTGAGTGAGTAATGAAATAGTTGCATATCCCAGAGCCAGTGTATTGCTGTGGGCCGGGTATGAGAGGGCTTTCAATGTTGTTCAAATGATGGATATACTTTTATAATGAATTATACGTCTTATTTATTTATTGTCCTATCATGGGGAACTACATTTTTAAAATAAATTATATCTAATTATTTATTATCCTATTTTAATGGTACGGTCCATGGCCCTATACCCTAGACACCCACATGAATGGCCCAGATACTAAGGAGAAGTCCCTAACTGTTTTATGTGCATGCTGTAAACGGTCTGTATGCAGCCAAAATGAGGACAGGGACGATGAGCAGCACTGCCCCCTCAAGATTCTGAGCCTGCTTGGCAGGGTTGGTCCTGCAAAGCCAAAGCCCCCTAAAGGGAGAGCATAATAAACAAGGAAATTCTCAAAGCTGCTAATGAGAACCTTGACGACCTTGTACCTAGCCTGTGGGGATTCCGGTGGGGTGCCCCCACCCAGGCAGTGGCAGTGCTGGCAACACTAGCTGCAGTAACCCATGGGGAGGGGGTCACACTCGGACATTCAGAGAGGGGGTATATTATTGTGGCCCTGGTGGCACGAAACCAATCGGACTGCATGGAGATGCTTGGGAACATGGTCAAAATGGATGACCGTATTGTGGGTGTTTCAGGAAGAAGGTGTACATTTGACCTCCATCATCTAGGATGTGACAATGGTAAATAAATCTCTACATTTATGCTCATTTTTTGCGCGGTCTTGCAGGCCTTCTCATGCAGCTGCAACTGCAAGTACATTTGTAAATCATGACCCATCTTGAGTTGGGCTCTGGGATGGTGCAATTGTTGAGAGGGTGAGCTTATGGTTGTGTGGGGGTAAGGGCTGAATGTGTGTGGGTGTATGTGTGTATCCCACAACTGTTGCGAAGGAAGAAGTAAAAGATGTTAGGGACTATAGAGGATGATTCACAGCAATATGTAATAAAAATCGAGGTGAGGGCGATGGAAATGCATTTGGCAATGGATCTGCTTCGGTTCGGTGGATGGTGCTGTGTGCACTTTTCGAAGGATGGATCCCAGTCGGTCCGGGGCTGTGCGATGCGGGGGGTCGGGGGTGGTCTGCCGGGCATTGGCATGACCACCCAACTCGAGATGGGGGCTTTTGGCGGGTGGAATAGTGGGGACCAATTGGAGGTTTGCTTAGTGGAGATGCAAATGTCATGGTACAACTATATAGACACTCAATCATTATGTTACTTTTTAATAGGACGTTTACAAACATATATTTTGATAAAAATAATTGAAAGGTGTGTCTCATTATGGTAAGTGGTGAAATAAGTATAGCCAGTTACAATTGTAATGGCTTAGCAGATAATAAGAAAAGACGATCAGTATTTACCTGGCTAAAAGAGAAGGATTATAATATCTACTGTTTACAGGAAACCCATTCGACAGTTTTAGATGAAGTTTTGTGGAAAAAGAACTGGGGGGGCAAAATATATTTCTCCCATGGGCAAAGAAATTCAAAAGGTGTGATGGTTTTAATTAATAATAACTTTGATCCAAATGTGCAACTTGTCCAAACAGATCCTCAAGGTAGATGGATTATTTTAAATATGTTATTGGACAATAAACATATATGGCTTATTAACCTATACGGTCCGAATAATGATGATCCAAGCTTCTTTGACAATATATATAAGAATGTATCAACTCTACAAGCAACACTAGACTCTATTATTATAGTGGGAGATTTTAATACGGTCTTAAATACCTCTATGGACCGGAAAGGAAATCACACTACAAACTATCACCCTCAGGCACTTAAGGAAATCAGGAATGTCATGGATATATTGGAATTAGTGGATATATGGAGACTTAAATACCCTGACCTAGTGAGATATACATGGCGGAGGCTTAATCAAGCTAGTCGCCTTGACTACTTTCTTATATCATTCTCTCTGGCACCAAAAGTTAAAAAGTGTTTGATAGGGGACAGAATGCGGTCGGACCATCACATAATTGGCATATATATTACTCTTACAGAATTTCCACGTGGGCGAGGATATTGGAAATTTAATCAAAGCCTACTAGATGATAAATTGTTTAGAACTAGGACAGAAGAATTTATAACTGACTTTTTTAGACATAACATAGGTACAGCAGATCCCCATATTGTATGGGACACTTTTAAGTGTGCCTTTAGAGGCCATGCAATTCAGTACTCATCTATAAAACAAAAGCAATTTCGATCAAAAGAGTCCATATTAACAAAGGAAATTGAAGGACTAACAGTACAGTTAGATAACAATAAAAACGGTACCATAGAGGCACAGAATAAGTTAGAGGAAAAACAAAAAGAAATGGAGGAACTTATTCAAGAAAGATCCAGTGTAATATATTACAAAAATAAAGCGAACTGGATGGAATATGGGGAAAAATGCACCAAATTCTTTTTCAATCGTCAATATAGAAATGCTACCAAAAAAAACGTATTAAAACTTGTTACAAATGATGGAGTCACGCATGATTCACCAAATGATATTTTGAAAGAGGAAGTAAAGTACTTTAAGAATATATTTTCGTTTCAGGCTCCTCCATCTCCACTAACTGAAACTAATTGTATGGATTTTTTCCCTAATAATAATGTAAAATTAACATCTGTACAGAAAGACTCATGTGAAGGCCTAATTACAGAGGAGGAACTACTTGATGCAATTGGGGCCTTTAAGGATGGGAAAACTCCAGGACTGGATGGCATACCAGTGGAAGTATACAAACATTTTTTTGATATACTCAAAGGACCATTATTAGCTTGTTTTAACCACTCCTATATAAATGATAGATTATCAGACACGCAACAAGAAGGTGTGATATCATTATTACTGAAACAGGACCCAAGTGGTATATATAAAGATCCAGTCCATTTAAAAAATTGGAGACCTCTTACACTTCAGTGTTGTGATGCAAAAATCCTAGCAAAATGCTTGGCGCATAGAATAAAAAAAGTTTTGTCAGATATTATTCATTCTAATCAGACAGGTTTTTTACATGGACGATACATTGGAGATAATATAAGGCAAGTACTGGAAACAATGGAACACTATGAAATATCGGGGACACCAGGCCTGGTTTTCATAGCTGATTTTGAAAAGGCTTTTGATAAAGTACGACTGGAGTTTATATATAAATGCCTAGAATATTTCAATTTTGGGGAATCTCTTATAAAATGGGTAAAAATAATGTATAGTAACCCTAGGTGTAAAATAGTAAATAATGGCTACATCTCAGAAAGTTTTAAACTATCTAGAGGAGTAAAACAAGGTTGTCCACTATCGGCATATCTATTTATTATTGCCATCGAAATGTTAGCTGTTAAAATTAGAACAAACATTAATATTAAGGGATTAGAAATCCAGGGCCTAAAAACTAAGGTGTCATTGTACGCTGATGATTCATGTTTTCTTTTAAAACCACAACTAGAAACTCTCCACGGCCTCTTAGAGGATCTAGATACATTTGCTATCCTCTCTGGATTAAAACCAAATTATGATAAATGTACCATATTACGTATTGGATCACTAAAAAATACACATTTTACATTGCCATGTAGTTTACCAATTAAATGGTCTGACGGTGATGTGGACATACTCGGTATACAAATCCCAAAAGAAAGAAATGATCTCACTACAATAAATTTTTATAGAAAGTTAGCAAAAATAGATAAGATCTTGCTACCATGGAAAGGAAAATACCTGTCTATTTGTGGGAAAATCACCCTGATTAACTCTTTAATCATATCACAGTTTACCTATTTGCTTATGGTTTTGCCTACACCTAGTGACCTGCTTTTTAAATTATATGAACAAAAAATATTCAATTTTATTTGGAACGGCAAGCCAGATAAAATTAAAAGGGCCTATTTATATAACGAATATGAATTCGGAGGGCAGAAATTATTAAATATTAAAGCATTAGACCTCTCACTAAAGGCATCAGTCATACAAAAGTTATACTTAAATCCAAACTGGTTCTCTAGTAGATTGGTACGAATGTCTCATCCTATGTTCAAGAAGGGCCTTTTTCCCTTTATTCAGATTACACCTGCTCACTTTCGGTTGCTTGAAAAGGAAATAATTTCCAAAATATCTTTATTTTTTAAACAAGCCTTAGAAAGTTGGTTGCAATTTCAGTTTAATCCACCTGAAAGGACGGAACAAATAGTACAACAAATCTTGTGGTTAAATTCAAATATAGTAATTGATAAAAAAAAATGTATTTATCGAAGAAATGTTTAAAAAAGGTATAATTTTTGTGAATGATATCATAAATAGGACTGGTGGAGTAATGTCACACATGCAGCTAAAACAGACATATGGAAATGTCTGCTCTACCCAAAATTACAACCAATTAATTGCGGCATTACCACAAAAATGGAAGAGGCAGGTGGAAGGGGATAAAAGTAAGGAACTTGTATGTCGGCCTTATATTAAAGAACATAAATGGTTAAAGAAAAGTGTGATAAATAAAAACATATACCAATTTCATTTAAGGACCAAAAAACGTACAGCTGTGCCATATAAATTGCAAAATAGTTGGGAAGAGATTTTCGATGTACCCATTCCATGGCACATGGTTTATGAATTGATACGCAAAACAACGCCGGATTCAAAACTTCGAATTTTTCAATTTAAATTATTGTACAAAATTCTTGCAACTAATAGAATGTTATATATATGGGGGATACAATCTTCCCAGCTCTGTAGATTCTGCTGTGAGGAGGCAGAGTCATTAGACCATTTATTTTGGTATTGTCGTTTTTGGTCACAGGTCCAGGAATGGTTGAAGAATTGCAACATTTGCGTAGAACTAACGCTACAGATAGCAATACTGGGGGATTTGAAAAGCCATAGTCAATCAATCAATAATATAATAATTATTTTAGCAAAAATGTTTATTTTTAATTTACAATCCGTGGAAGCTATGAGAATAGGAAGATTCAAATCTTTTGTGAAGCATCACAGCACAGTTGAAAAATATATAGCAAATAAAAATCCGAAATGGATGATGTTGGAAGATAGATGGGAAAGGTTGAGTGGAGCTGAAGGGTGGGACTAATAACAAGATAAACAATGTAGGGCATACGGGATCTGTGAAATGTGTATAGGTGCGGAGCTATTGTGAAATAGCACAGTTACAAGTGGAAATCAAACTCGATGGACAACAGAAATAGAGGAAGGACTAAGAACAAACAAGAGAGAACTATTATAAAGTAGACTGTGTCTGTAAAATGTGTATAAGATGTATAAATTGAAGGTAAAAACAGAAATGTTTATCAGTTTACTCCAATTGGGGGATCGGTGGTAGGGTTTGCGGGGAATAATAATAAAGGTATACTCTTTAAAAAAAGTATGTATGTCTATGTAGGTATGTGTATGTATATATGTGTATATGTATGCATACGTGAATGGATATATATATTTACCCAAGAAAATATGGGGGATTGGAAATGATGCAGACAATTACATTGGAAGCAACATTCTTTCCGCAATATTAAGCTGATCCACCCCCCGAAAAAAAAAAATATATATATATAATAATAATTGGCCTGAAATCTGACGACATCCTAATATGAATGCAGTCCAGTAGGTCAATCAACAACAAAAAGAGTATCCGAATCGGTTCCCTCAGTGTGAAATATTATGTCACTCACCTCCACTCTTTTTTGGTCAGGGTCTGGGACTGTAGGGAGGACTTGTAGCTGTGACCTGGCGTACACACCCGACATGAGAGGAACACCTGTGAGGTAGCTGTCTAACGAAGGCAGGGAAACTACAGGAAACAGAGGAAACATACACACATCCATTAGCACACTGCAATATAATGTGTTCATTTGTGACAATGTTACACCCCTTAGGTCTCCCTATGAAGAAAACAAACACATTTCATTCTGAATTATAGTTTGCAATGTCGTATTAATGCAGTAAACTCTCCATGTAGTCTCACCTGTAACCACCTTATCACAGAGGAAGAGGTACTGTCCATCACACACTGTCTTCCTCCTCTGTCCTGGTGAACCTAGGGCCATCTGGGTACAGCCCCCCAGGCTCTCCCTGTCCCTGTCCCACCCAGGGTGACTTTCTGTTCCCAAACCCTCGCTTCTATCCGGCCCTTCTCCCCTGCCATCCCTCAGCCAGACCCACTCAGTGGATTTTCTATACAAAAAGATGCATACAGTACCAGTCAAAAGTTTGGACACACCTACTCATTCAAAAGTTTTTCTTAATTTTTTACTATTTTCTACATTGTAGAATAATAGTGAAGACATCAAAACTATGAAATAACACACATGGAATCATGTAGTAACCAAAAATCTAAATATACAAATCAAAATATACTTCAAAAAAGCCACACTTTGCCTTGATGACAGTGTTGCACACTCTTGGCATTCTCTCAACCAGCTTCATGAGGTAGTCACCTGGAATGCATTTCAATTAACAGGTGTACCTTGTTAAAAGTTCATTTGTGGAATTTCTTTCCTTCTTAATGCGTTTGAGCCAATCAGTTGTGTTATGACAAGGTAGGGGTGGTATACAGAAGATAGGCCTATTTGGTAAAAGACCAAGTCCACATTAGGGCAAGAACAGCTCAAGTAAGCAAAGATAAAACAACAGTCCATCATTACTTTAAGACATGAAGATCAGTCAATCCGGAAAATTCAAGAACTTTGAAAGTTTCAAGTGCAGTTGCAAAAACCATCAAGCGCCATGATGAAACTGTCTCTCATGAGGACCACCACAGGAAAGGAAGACACAGAGTTACCTCTGCTGCAAGAGGATAAGTTCATTAGAATTAACTGCACCTCAGATTGCAGCCCAAATAAATGCTTCACAGAGTTCATGTAACAGACACATCTCAACATCAACTGTTCAGAGGAGACTGCATGAATCAGGCCTTCATGGTCGAATTGCTGCAAATAAACCACTACTGAAGGACACTAATAAGAAGAAGAGACTTGATTGGGCCAAGAAACATGAGCAATGGACATCAGACTGGTAGAAATCTTTCCTTTGGTCTGATGAGTAAATTTGAGATTTTTGGTTTCAACCGTTGTGTCTTTGTGAGAGGATCTCCACATGTGTGTTTCCCACCGTGAAGAATGGAGGAGGAGGTGTGGGGGTGCTTTGATGGTGACACTGTCAGTGATTTATTTAGAATTCAAGGCACACTTAACCAGCATATCTACCAAAGCATTCTGCAGGGATACGGCATCCCACGTGGTTTGCGCTTAGTGGAACTATCATTTGTTTTTCAACAGGCTGTGTAAGGGCTATTTGACCAAGGAGAGTAACGGAATGCTGCATCAGATGACCTGGCCTCCACAATCACCCGACCTCAACCCAATTGAGATAGTTTGGGATGAGTTGGACAACAGAGTGAAGGAAAATCAGCCAACAAGTGCTCAGGATATGTGGGAACTCCTTCAAGACTGTTGGAAAATCATTCCTCATGAAGCTGGTTGAGAGAATGCCAAGAGTGTGCAAAGTTGTCATCAAGGCATAGGGTGGCTACTTTGAAGAATATAAGATATAAAATATTTTTTGATTTATTTAACACTTTTTTGGTTACTACATAATTCAATGTATTATTTCATAGTTTTGATGTCTTCACTATTATTCTACAATGTAGACAATAGTAAAAAATAAAGAAAAACCCTTGAATGAGTAGGTCTGTTCAAACTTTTGACTGGTACCGTATACCCAAATATTTAAGAGAGAATGGTGGGGAATTAAGTGAATTAGTGTAGTCAGGTGACAGAATATAATGTATAAATCTGTTAGAAAGATCATAAACTGTTTACTCACGATGGGAAGGAGTTGCGGATGAATGTCTGAGTTTCAGTGCTTCGGACTGTGGCTAGATCCCCACCCTTCACCTGACAACAGATACCCTTCGCCTCCAGCCATGATGTCGCTGACTCTGACAGCCAATAGCATTGCAGACTGGCCAGATGGACCTGGGCTCCTTTGGGGCAAAGGTGCTCATCTGGAGGAACAACATTGACCATTGCCACTTGATTACCAATTCAATTAATATGAACATGATTAATCATACCATTGCTAATTTGTCAATTCTGTACAATTTGGAAGAGGTATTTGTTAGTCAAGCACACATGTTATCTCACAAACAGATTATTGTTTTATGTGATAGCCTATATCCCTTTCTGTTTAGTATTGGGGGGAAAAACACATACATTCTAATCCAAAGCAAACCAGATTAATGTTCAGCATCAAACATCTGATTAGAAGAGAAGTCAAAAAGTAAGTGAAGCTTACCCCATAGAAATACATAAAGCTGTCTATGGCTCACCCCCCTGTAATGGAGGGTGATATCAAATTAAGTTCCTCACCAACTCCAGCTGCGAAGATCACTGCCGTCCACAGGCTCCAGATCAGGGCTAGGTTTTCAATAGCTGTCATCTCTGTCATCTTCTGTAGTGAGTCATACTCCCAGGTGAATGGAGAGGAATGGAGGCTATGTTAGCAGAACCCTGGAGCTGATCACAGCTGCAAAGGGTTCCATTTCACGGCCTGGCCCCCACATATAGTACGTCTCTCTATATGTTCCTCTAACTCTGTAGCTCCCTCTACTATAGGCCCTCCTCCTCTCATCATGTCACTTGTTTTCTCTCTGAACCTTTTGTCATACTCCACTTCCGCCCTCCTTTCCACTAGTTTAATGTTGTGTAGTGGGGTTTGTCCCTCATTCTCTCACTTTGTCTCTCACTCACTCACTCACTCACTCACTCACTCACTCACTCACTCACACTCTCTCTCTCTCTCTCTCTCTCTCTCTCTCTCTCTCTCAGAAACAGGAGCTCTCCCCACATTTAACACAATTGTTTCATTCCCTTTGCCCTTTTCCCTATCTCTAGGGGGGTTGGCGGAGCAGAAAGAGGAGGGGGAGGCCATATTGTTTTAAAGGCCTGTGTTATCCTCTCAGAGAGCCTGGTGACTTCTAGCTCGTCTCTCAGCAACAGGCAGAGGAGCAGTGGACAGAGGAGGCCAGTGAAGCTATTTGCATGCTGTAAACCTCCTCCTCACTCAATAGAGAATGAGACAGTTAAAACTACTCAGGCAGGTTACTGCTACCAGGGCCTCCCCAGTCCCTGGGCTCCCTACTCCCAGTCCTAAATCAGAGCACAAAGGATTTGGGTTGTCAGTGTTGTGTGAACTATGGTAGCCCTGGCTTATCTTTTGAACTTTAAAGAGTTTGGGTGAAGAAGTCAGCCAAGACAAAGGTCTTTTTTTGTGAGCGAAAGTGCCCTCTCTAAAAGGTTTTTGTGAGCATTCTTAAAAAGTTACATTTGACAATACAGTATTTTTTTCAGCAGACTCTTAGAGGGCACTTTCGCTCACAAAAAAAGTATAGTCCAATCATCTAGTCCTTTACAAAGCTTTGGGGAAACGTTGTGACGCACATGCAGCCCTGCAAAAATAAAGGCTTTTCAACGAGGGACGCCATTGGTGTTGCCTGGCAACCCAACAGATCGAGCCGTGGCCGAGACACATCATTAACCTTCAGGACAGGAGACATTTCCATGGCAACATGAGGTCTCTTTCTCACACCCAAACACAGCTTTGGTGGGAGGATAAAATGAGATCAAATGTAGCTCATTTTAGTTAACAGATAGCTGAGAGCAAAATCAAATGCTAAGGTTTAGGGCACCTTCTAAATTGCTACTTTTTATCTAAATCAAGCAAACAACTGTGTAAGAGTCTTTATTTTTATGTGCACATGCACTGTTAGCGCAGAGACACAATAGGCAAGTTCAATTGACTTCAACCTCCCAATTGTCCAACTATACTTATCTTGAGTGAGCACAGCCCACTGTGCACACGTCTTTTCAACATGGAAATGTTGGTCAAATTTGGTTGAGCCTTTGATCAATAAGATTTAAACCTTTGATTCACCCGCTCAAGAAGACAGGCAACAGTGGTTTTATTTCGCTACTATCGAGTTTGGAAACTACACTCAACTAATAAACTACGTTTAAATATTGGAGTGAAGTTCAGAACACATTGTGACCTGATTTGACCAAAACACACCATGAATTCAACAGGGATTATCACCAATCATGAAGTGTGTTGATTAGATGTTTAGAAGTAGTTGCCATTTTGTGATGTAGGCTTCTTACATTAAATGAGGATAAGAGCCTGAGGTAAGAATATGAAAACAAACTGTATCAACCAGGACTTTCTGTTGTTGCACACTTGAACAGCACCCTGATATGTATAATACAATTCTACTCATGGTGCAAAATGTATCTCCCAGACTTAGGGACTATACTACTGTTGGCTATTGTCATTCTGTGTAACACAATTAGAGCAGTAACTTGGAACAGCATTGTATAAACTTTTGCCCATGTCAAAACTGTTAAGCAAACAAAGTCAAGAATGGTTGAAATGAAAATGTATTGCAACACAAAAAAAGCTGATAAAAAAAAAAAAATAAAGGCAAAAAATTCATTTCTGGCACAGGCTTCGGGAAACACAAATTAGATAAACAAGAAAAGGCATGGTCAGAACAGGCTTTTCATTTCTTAAGGCAGGTTGACATCGCCTGTAGTATTTCTGCCCCTGTAGCCTTTGATTCGCCAAGACTCACACCTGCTGTAAAGGGGAAAAAGAAGATATTATCTAGAGAAGGTATTCAAATGTCATGTAAAATGTCATGATTTGAACTCCACTGTAGACATAATCACGCTGCAAAGGTTGGAGTCCTCAAAAGCCCTCTTCCCTTGGTTTCCATTCATATTCATCGTTGACATGAGGCTATTTCTCAGGGTTCTGTCTAGAACACAAAATATGTACTTTACAAGCAACCCACCATGACCTCATTTAAAGGTGAAACAAATATGGTAATAGTTTACCGGTGCTTTGCTCTCTTCACACGGTATGGGATGTCTTCCCCCTCAGAGACATGTCATTTTACACATGCACTGGATTTTTCCATCCAGTACTACATGGCAATATGCCATTCAACTCATACCAATGAAAATCATTCCCCATTAGCCATTCTTTCATCTTGAATGAATCTTCCTCCGTCTCATTCAGGTTGAAGTCAAATTTCCCCTAACCACCAGTACCTTGTGGCTTGCAGTTTTTTTTTGGGACTTTTGCTTCTTAGTGACACTGGCACAGGTTCTGGCGCTTGGGAGCAGAATTTAGTGGGAGTTGGGTAGGCCTAAAGACATAAGACACACAAGTGTAAAATAACATCCAGCATTTTTTTTCCCTAAACACATGTGTAAGCCAACCTAAAAGGCAATCTAAACACAATCTAATTTCTAACTGACATTAAAGCCAAAATTTTAAATGGAGAGTTTCATACTTGCGTCTCACAGGAAAAAGGGTCTGATCCTTTGCAGCGATTTGGTGAGGGCAATCCCTCAGTTAAGAAGGCAGAAGGAGACTTCGAACCCTCGTGCTCCAGGGTTAAGCCATGTGAGAAACCAAGATGATTCTCTGCAATAAAAGATTGGACAACATCATGCCAATAGTTCTTACAATTAGAATACCTTTCTCAATACAACGATCAAGAATAAAGAGTTGAGTTCCGTTGTGAAGGATGCTGCATTGTAGCCTTTTGCTTCTTGGTAGCAGTGGCACAGGTTTTCTGGTGCTTCTGGGCATATGTTGGTGGGGGCTTGTGTAGACCTTTGCCTGAAAATAAACATAAAAGTGTCAAATAACATCCAGACTTTTTCTACACACATTTGCCATTTGTTTACGTTTTATTGAAGTGGAAGAAGAACTTTAAAGTTTGGTAATGTGTTGAGGTAAAGTCAAATTCTAAAACATGCCAAAGGTCACCTCTCGAGCCCCTACCCCCTAGCTTCGAAATCCAGACTGATTTCAGTTCAGTTTCACATTTGTTTCACTACACTAACAATGGTGAAACATGGAGTGATTCCATCTGGGTTGAGGCTACCTTCCCACTAGCCACACTCGTCAATTTGAAAGGACCAGTTCAAGTAACACAGGAAATGGTCCTCCCAGTCGATCAAAAGGCAAGGTGGTTGTTCGGTGGCTAGGGTTTAAATGACTTGGAGGCAGTAGTGGCTGGAGGTGGGAGATTACATTCCTCATGCGATTCTAAACACACAATATACAGAATAAAACCATGCCAAGTGAATTGAATGTACGTAAACTGTCAATGTGTGTTTAAACATACCAGTTATACATTATTTGAATGTAATTCTCCTTCGGTTTCTCTTGGAGTTCTCCTCTGCTTCACTGGCTTCGGTAATTGACATCTTCACAATACTGTTTTGGTTCTGAATGGTAGGGTGAGGGTTCGAACAATTTAACAGTCATCTTTAACAACCAGCAGTTTATAGCATTTTCAGGTATAATGTATCTGCTATTTACCTGATGTCAGTTTTATCCTGAGAAGCTGAAATGACTTCAATTTCAGAGAAGGTGAGGACCAATCCTTTATTGCTTTGTAATATTTATTTGGGGGCCTTCACAGTTTGGTATTTGTTCCAGAGCTCTGGAGTAACACCTTTGACTTCCTCCTTTTTTCCATCCACATTGCTCTGGCCCACTTCTGAGATTATAACCTTTGGAAATAGATATTATTAGACAATATAATATAAGCCATAATTGCAAACCAAACTATTCCAATAGATCTGATCTTACTTGGCAAAACTGTGCAACAGAGGGATCAGTATGTATTGCCTTGCTGATGAGGTTCTCGGAGAAATAATTTATATTTTGCATTTGTGGATATTTTGAATACCTGCGATTTTGAAGTCTTTGGAGGCACATGAAAGAAAGTTGTCAGTTTGAGTATGGTGAATGGCATCACTGTCACGATCGTCTAAGGTGGAAACAGTAGACCAAGGTGCAGCGTGGTGAGCATACATACTTCTTTATTATAAGATGTCGCCAACAAAACAATAAACATCAAAACGAAAACGTGAAGCCAACGTAGTGCTCACAGGCAACTATACATGGACAACTACCCACAAATACAGGTGGGGAAAAGGCTACCTAAGTATGGTTCTCAATCAGAGACAACGATAGACAACTGCATCTGATTGAGAACCACACCCGGCCAAACACCAAGAAATACAAAACATAGAAAAAGGAACATAGAATGCCCACCCAAATCACACCCTGACCAAACCAAAATAGAGACATAAAAAGCTCTCTACGGTCAGGGCGTAGAGAGCGGAGGCGCCGGGCTGGAGGCCGTCTCTGGAGGCCCCGGGCTGGAGGCCGTCCCTGGAGGCCCCGGGCTGGAGGCCGTCCCTGGAGGCGCCGGGCTAGAGGCCGTCTCTGGAGGCGCCGGGCTGGAGGCCGTCTCTGGAGGCGCCGGGCTGGAGGCCGTCTCTGGAGGCCCCGGGCTGGAGGCCGTCTCTGGAGGCCCCGGGCTGGAGGCCGTCTCTGGAGGCGCCGGGCTGGAGGCCGTCTCTGGAGGCGCCGGGCTGGAGGCCGTCTCAGGAGGCGCCGGGCTGGAGGCCGTCTCTGGAGGCCCTGGGCTGGAGGCCGTCTCTGGAGGCCGTCTCTGGAATAAAACGTATCGGTGCTCATTAGCCATTGGACAAAAACATTACACAAGTTGTAAATCGCAAATTCAACAATGAACGCCTCGGGTTCGATCCCAGGCTGTGTCACAGCATTGTCTGGGTTAGGGGATGCAAGGACCGACGCTGGAGATGAGAAGCAGGTATGGGGAGTCAAACGTTTAATCAGGAACAGGCATGAAACAAGACATGAACAGCGTCAGCACACGGGTATACAAGGACATATGACAATCGATGCTGAAGCGGGGAACAGAGCAGGGGGAACCAGACAGATATCGGTGAGGTAATAACAGAGGTGATTGAGTCCTGAAGCGCATGACTGTGGGAGGCAGGTGTGCGTAATGATGGTGGCAGGAGTGCGTAATGCTGGGGAGCCTGGCGCCTTCAAGCGCCAGGGAGAAGGAGCGGGAGCAGGCGTGACAGGGGAGGGTTTGGCCGGCTGGGATTTAAGGAGCCCTTTGGACCTAGACTTGGCGTTCCGGTACCGCTTCCCTGTGCGATAGCAGAGAGAACAGTCTTTGACTTGGGGGACTGGAATCTTCTACTATTTTTGACACCGTCTTGGATGGCAGGAAGCTTGGCCCCAGCGAGGTACTGGGCCGTACGCACTACCCTCTGTAGCGCCTTACGGTCGTGTGCTCTTCAACTGTACTGAGCAGAAGGCAGACAGGGTGTATGGCGTTATGTGGGCGAGTGGCTTGCTGATGTCAATGTTGTGAACAGAGTGCCCCATGGTGGCAGTGTGGTTATGGTATGGGCAGGCATCAGCTATGGACAAAGAAGACAATTGCATTTTATTGATGGCAATTTCAATGCACAGAGATACAGTGATGAGATCCTAAGGCCCATTGTCGTGCCATTCATCCGCAACCATCACCTGACGTTTCACCATGATAAAGCACGGCCTCATGTCACAAGGATCTGTACACAATTCATGGAAGCTGAAAATGTCCCAGTTCTTCCATGGCCTGCATACTCACCAGACATGTCACCCATTGAGCCTGTTTGGGATGCTCTGGATCGACGTGTACGACAGTTGTTAATTGTTAATGTTGTAAATGACTATTGTAGCAGGAAGCTTGGCCCCAGTGATGTACTTGGCCGTTCGCACTACCCTCTGTAGTGCCTTGCGGTCGGAGGCCGAGCAGTTGCATACCAGGCAGTGATGCAACCAGTCAGAATGCTCTCGATGATGCAGCTGTAGAACCTTTTTAGGATCTGAGGACCCATGCCAAATATTTTCAGTCTTCTGAGGGGGGATAGGTTTTGTCGTGCCCTCTTCACAACTGCCCTCTTCACAACTGATGCTCTTAAATTACTTTTTACTTTAATTTCTTATTCTTATCTGTATTTTTTTTTTTAAATGCATGTTGATTAGGTTCTCGTAAGTAAGCATTTCACTGTAAGGTCTACACCTGTTGTATTTGGCGCATGTGACTAATAAAATTGGATTTGATTTAATATTGAGTTGCACCCCCTTTTGAATTCTGAACAGCTTAAATTCATTGGAGCATGGATTCTACAAGGTGTCGAAAGCGTTCCACAGGGATGCTGGCCCATGCTGAAGCCAATGCTTCCCACTGTTGTGTCAAGTTGGCTGCTAGTGGATCTCTAGCTCGTTCCTTCTCATCCCACAGATGCTCAGTTGGATTGAGATCTGGTGACTGGGCAGGCCACTGCACTAAGCTGAATTCACTGTCATGTTTGTGGAACCATTCCTGGACTATCCTAGCCTTTGTGCCATGGGGCATTATCCTGCTGAAGAAATCCATTCGCAGATGGATACACTGCTGCTATGAAGGGATGCACCTAATTGGCAATGATGTTCAGATATTCTGTGGCATTCAAACGTTTCTCCACTTTTATCAAGGGGCCCAATGTATGCCATGAAAATACACCCCACACCATCACACCACCACCAGTCTGAAATGTTGACATGTGGCATGATGGCTGCATGAACCCTAGTCCATACCCTTGTCCTCCCATCAGTGTGAAACAGCAGGAATCGGGATTCATCAGACCAGGCAATGTTTTTCCAATTCTCCAGTGTCCAGTGATTTCACTCCTTAGCCAACTGCAACTGCAGTTTCTTGTTTTTTGCTGAAAGAAGTGGAAGTCAGTAAGGCCGTCGGCTGCCATACCCCATTCGTGTCAAGGTACGACGAGTTATGGATTATTTTATGGGTCTTTGGACACCAATGTTGTACTGGACTGTAAGTTGACTAACTGTAGCCCATCTTTTGCTCTGCAAAATGTATGTCAGCCTCCTTTGTCCTCTTTCATCAATTACCCATTTTCAACAACTGGCCTGCTCTTGGCTGGATGTCCTTTGGGTGGTGGACCATTCTTGATACACATGGGAAACTGTTGAGCGTGAAAAATCCAGCAGCGTTGCAGTTCTTGACACACTCAAACAGGTGCGCCTTGCACCTACTACCATACCCCGTTCAAAGGCACTTAAATATTTTGTCTTACCAATTCACCCTCTGAATGGCACACATAAACAATCCATGTCTCAATTGTCTCAAGGCTTAAAAATCAATCTTTAACCTGTCTCTTCCCCTTCATCTACACTGATTGAAGTGAATTTAACAAGTGACATCAATAAGGGATCATAGCTTTCACCTGGTTGTCTATGTCATGGAAAGACCAGGTGTTCCTAATGTTTTGTATACTGTTGAATATAGGATGAAAACAGAAGGTGATTAAACAGTGAGAATAAGAAAAAATGTCAACGTCTAAAATATGATGAAAATGTGACATGGATCTGATGTTGCATGTTCAAGGTATTTACAACACCACATGACATGAATTGTGTTGCAGTTTCCACATAGATTCTATGTGAGATTTTTAATCATTCTAGGTGGAATATTCAACGCAATTTGAAATGAGATTGATGTAACGACCTGTTAGTCGGGTTCAGTCATTGTATTTAAATTGAAGTTTTACCCTAATTTCAGTGGGAACCTAGAACTCTTCCTCCTAGGCTACTGAATCCACTAGGCCAGATCTCTACATCCTGATTTAAACAAGTCCGAGCTTCACTTTAGAGAGGACCTTTCCAAGAACTTAAGTTGGTTTGTATTTGTACCAAATGTGTAATTTAGCTGGGGGAGTGTGTGTGTGTGCGTATGTTCATGTGTGTATTTAACATTCCAGACAGCATAGCAATGGTGAGAGACATACCCATGGCAATGGGACCTATTTGCGCCACTTCTTCTCTTTCCGTCCCTCTCCCTTTCTCCTTCTACTTAATTTTTTTTTGGTGCAATAACACTACTTTCCACAATCATACATTGTTTTAAGGGTTAATCATGAACTACCTGTTTATGAAAATACATTTGATATAGGCCTGAATAATGATCAACACTGGTCGAAATTGCACAGGTTCTATCGTTATTTTAGATTTCATGTAGTTGGATGAGAACATACCGCCCTCTACTGGAATAGAGCGTCGAGAGAGAAAGCAATGAAAGCAGTTGGACATTCATGCTGTAGAACATTGAAGGCAATGCAATTATATTCCAAGTAATAACTTTAGAATATTCCGTATTTATTGGACAGAAATATCCACCACACAAATATTGTCATTGAATAGACCACAGAAATCTCCTTAATAAATGCGAAAATTATTGGAGGATGCGGGCATCGATCCCGCTACCTCTCGCATGCTAAGCGAGCGCTCTACCATTTGAGCTAATCCCCCGGCTGAGCAACTTAAAGGAGGTTTAGAGTACTTAGACTCGGATGCAAATGCTTACAAAACTGTTACGTTTAGTCTATAACCATGGTTTCAACCAATTTTCATGCGAGTACAGTCATACAAACTGTGATGGAAACATGACATTTCGATAAAAAAATGTAAATGCCGACAGATATTTGTTCGTTCGACATGGTGGGATCTTTTTGTGTCGGTAACGCTGGAGGAAACGCCTTTGTACAAAAATATTGATAAAACAAACATCATATCTATACTGAACAAAAATATAAATGCAACATGCATCAGTTTCAACGATTTTACTGAGTTACAGTTCATAGAAGGAAATCAGTCAATTGAAATAAATTCATTTGGCTCTAATTTATGGATTTCACATAACTGGGCAGGGGCGCAGCCATGGGTGGGCCTGTGAGGACATAGGCCCACCCACTGGGGAGCCAGGCCGATTTTATGTATTTCTCTAAATCTCTAAAACAACGTTGGAGGCAGCTTATGGTAGAGAAATGAACATTCAATTATCTGGCAACAGCTGTGGTGGACATTCCTGCAGTCAGTATGCCAATTGCATGCTCCCTCCAAACTTGAGACATCTGTGGCATTGTGTTGTATAACAAAACTGCACATTTTAAAGTGGCCTTTTATTGTTCCAAGCACAAGTCGCACCTGTGTAATGATCATGCTGTTTAAACAGCTTCTTGATATGCCACACCTGTCAGGTGGATGAATTATCTTGGCAAAGAACATATGCTCACTAACAAGGATGTAAACAAATTCCAAAGGAGGCTTTCTGCTAATTCTGTTCTGAGGCATTTTATGAGCACCACCACAGTGAATGGGAAATTGATTCAAAGGGAACTCCCTCTGCTGGGGATTTGCTGAATGTGCAATCCTAAAGGAGGGCTATGATTGGTTAATGAAATATAACACGCACTTATGTATAAAAATGGGTCATGTCATTAAAAGTACCAGAGAGCAAGCACACTTTGACATTCCAAACACCAAGCTAAATCAAAAAATGTACTTTTGAGATATTCTCTTTATATGTTGAATAAATGAATGTGAAAATGTGTATAACATCTAGACATACTCCATATTTGAGATCACACTACAAGGAGTATACTGACACTAAGACATCTGTATCATGTATGGTTCACGGATCATAGGCTCTTACAGGAGGCAAAAGTGGCTAAAATTATGTGAGGATTGCCAGAACAATCTGAGATACCCAAAATATCTTCTGCCTACGCAGGTGTCGAATCGTCCTACAGGCCAGTGGTTCCCAAACTGTGGGGGGCACGGGATGTTCCCCAATGCTGGAAGGGGGGCCTGAGTGAAAAGGTTGGGAACCCCTGCTATAGGCATATGCTAATGGATTATGCTAAAGTAAAGCTAAAGCTTAACTGAAAGTGTTGTTTATTACTGTGTTATGACTGTATTATATACTCTTGTTGTTTCCTCACATCACTGGAGGCAACTCCTGTCCCTCTGTCTTACTCAGGCCTGGTCATCCTCATCCGTAATTACAACGTCAAACATTCTCTGATGGGCAGCGAGTACCATGGCAGATGAAGACAGTGTGAGGAGGCAGTCGCCATCTTGGAAAAGGCCAGCTTGAGAGATGCCACACTGAAGGACCAGGAGGGTGAGAACAAGAGGATATTATATTCTGTTCTAATCTGTTCTTATACATTCAAGCATTGTGTTATTTTTTTAATTGTTCCAGATGCTAAGAGCCGATTGGACGATGCAACCTATCGAGGGCTCGTCAAGTGATTGAGGAGATAGAGCTTACAGCTTAGGCAGCAGAGGCCCTGAAGAAAGGGGCCTACAAAGAATTTGGCAAACTCATGGTGGAAAGCCACAACTCAATCAGGTGAATAAAGAACACCCTTAAAGAAATCATCAAAGCAGTCAATGCACTGAGGGCAGATTCCTGTTTTAATCATCCACATGTAAAATATGATAGAAATGTAAAGTATCCATCCATAATGTGTTCCCTACTGTCAGGAACCTGTATGAGATGAGCTGTAAGGAACTGGATGAGCTGGTGTCTGCAGCTGTGGATGTGGAAGGTGTGTTCGGCAGCAGGATGACAGGTGGAGGTTTTGGAGGTTGTACTGTCACACTACTGCAGCCTGGAGCCATAGACAGAACCATGCAGCACATACAGGTGAGGAGGAATACACACACACACACACTGCGTGGAGGAGACTTGGGGACAAGATTGCACAAACTGGTCACCGTGGGTAAAAGAGCTTTTAGAATCTCTACTGTCACTTTAAGACAAACTGCTTAGTCCCCTGTGTCTTGCCCGAACAGCCTCCAGAGAGTACGTGTATGTGTGTGTGTGTGTGTGTGTGTGTGTGTGTGTGTGTGTGTGTGTGTGTGTGTGTGTGTGTGTGTGTGTGTGTGTGTGTGTGTGTGTGTGTGTGTGTGTGTGTGTGTGTGTGTGTGTGTGTGAGACAGTAGGGGTTACGGCAGAAGAATAAAAGCTAGCAGCGCCCCTTTATTAGCATTCCAGTCCTTCTCTCCCGCCTCGCTGTCCTTCTCTCCCGTCTCTCTCACTGCCAGCTGCTCAGACACAAACAGTCTTATGCAACTAACCAGGCCTCAGCTCACCAACAGGAATCCCACACAGCATAGGACCATGATGGGGAGAAACAAAACTACAGATAGATAAATCCACCTGCGCCGGCTTTTTACAGATCCAGCTTCCAATCTTTTCTGATATTTTTGTTATTTCATCCTTTTGGCGTCTTTTTGCTAGTATCCCGGTAACAACTTCGTCCTGACGCCTCTGAAAGGAAAGTCTCTTCAGGCTAAAAAAGACACTTGAAACGTATAACTTCCTTTGAACAGTCCGCTGAATTCCATAGAAAGGGACAGAGAAGTGATATGACAACAGTTCTACCATTTCCAATCTTGAGTGTTCTAATCTAGTGTTCTAGCCTGAGCAGAGGTCGTTTCAGTGCCTGAGGATGCTGAACCTAAACTCCTCGGACAGCAACACTAACAGCAACAGTAACTCCTTGTCGGACCCTGTGTCTCTCAACGTTGGCGGTGAGATCTACACCACGACTCTGGACACTCTGACTCGCTACCGAGACTCCATGCTGGGCGCCATGTTCACCGGACAGATCTCTACGCGTAGGGACAAACGTGGAAATGTTTTCATCGACCGCGACGGGAAGGTTTTCCGCTATATCCTGAACTTCCTACGTTCCAGCTCCCTGGACCTGCCGGACAGGTTCTCTGAGATGAGGCTGCTGAGGAGGGAAGCAGATTTCTTCCAGATCCGCCCCCTACTGGATGAGATACAGCGACACGTTGAGGCCGGACCGCTCAGCCTGAGAGATGCACCCAGAAGAGCCTTGCTGCTGGTGGACGTGGACTGCCAGGTGTGTGTGTGTATTGTTTGTGTGTTTGTTAGTATTATAGTGTAAGCATATCTGTTTGTTGTGGAATGCAGATGTTCTTTCACACATGCATCATTAGCACTGCAGCATCAGCTTGTTTGTCTCATTCCAGGTGCGCGTGCTACATTTCAACCTACGGCGTGCTCCCGAGAACTACGAACTCCACACATGCTCAGTGTGCATCCTCACCGTCGAAATCTTCTGTACCTGGTGTGCCTTTCTGGTTCTCCTCTGTGAGCGTTTCTCTTACCGCACAACCCAGGGTCTTACTTCCCCCCTCCCCAGTGACCAGCGCTACAACCGTCTCAAACTGGAGTGGGTTCCCCGGCCAGACGAACTTCCCCAGGACCAGTATGAGAAACAGCGGTACAGAGGACTCGTCGTCTCGGACTCTCGGGCCACACAGACCCACTTTGGTGACCTCTGTGATGCCATCATCCCATGCCGCAGCCCCTGTGAGGTCAAAGACATGCACAGGTTTTTGGAGGAGCTGCTGACGGTGTCTTTGGCAGAGGGTTTTAGGGTTGACTCCGTGACCCCTGACTCCATGGACGTTTTGAGCTGCCATACTCTGCAGCTTGTACGGTAGTAATGTAGCTCATTCCAGCTCACCACTGAATCACCAGTTATGGACTTAATCAGACTAAAATAACAAAGGTCACCCTATAATGTTTACAACCTACTGCACATGACTGCTTATGGATGGTCAATAATTAACATACTTTACTAATACTGTAAAGTTCAAAGGTCGCTCTATGATGTTTACAATCCTCCCTTTGGTGTGAAGCTGAGACTGATCCTGCCATCTGAACCCTCTAACGAATTCTAACCTGGGTAGCCCTGCAGTGGAACAGACTGTTCTTGACGTGTTGTAGGCTGTTCTAAAATGTAGGGTAGGCCTACATCTGGTTTTACAGAATAGACCCTGTCCCCAACGATAAGCAATGGTTGTCCGCTCATCCTGTTGATTATCAGTGCAATTCTTAAAGAGGCAGAGAGAGACGTAGACCGGGTGTGTGATTAGACTGAGTGTTTGGTGGGGTATCTGTGAGAATGTAGGAGGGGTGATCCAAACAGTCCAAAGAGTGGGTATCAGTACTTCTGCTGGTATTGTTTTGTTAAAAAAATGTGTTAGAGAACTGTGTAACAAACTGACCAGTCTGTAGAGTTGTTTACAGCACATCAAGTACACTTTAATACACACCACTAAATGAAAGGTATTACTCCCTGAACCCCTATCAGTCAGACTGGTGCAAGCTCCTGTCTGGTAGGCGGAAGCGGGATAAGATGTGTACTTTTTTAATGGAGGAAGGAGGGAAGAAATATGTGAGAGGAAAAGATGAGTATGGGAGAGCAACAAGGAGGACTGTAGTGCCCAAAAACCTGTTTTAGCATGGGCAGCACCACTGAGGACTTTCACAATTTTTAAGTAGTCAACTGGGTGGTACTTCTTATGTGTTAAGGAAGGATCACATGATTCCATACGGGTCATCAGGAGGGATCAGCCAATTAATTATATTCGTCAACCTTGGCTTTATACCTGTTCACAACATGCTCTAGGTGACAGTATGCACGCTTTCAGCTTGTTTGCCAACTCATAGAAGTAGAAGAACAAGAAAATGGACTACTTCAAAAATGGAGATGGCCTCAATGGCGCTGCCCATGCTCAAACAATTGCCAAAATGGGCCAGATGCAATAATGTGATGTCTATCTAAGTATATGGAGAGGAAAGATGCCCGGTTGGAAAACAACCTCTAGCCCCTTCCTCCTTCCCCCATCTACTCAGCTCGCAATGCATCTGTAACTTGCAGATCCAAAGGAAACATATAAAGTATGAGGTAGGATTATGGTCATGGCTTTACTATTATCCTTCCAATACTGTTTTCAGTGTTTTGAATGAACTCAAAAGCAAATGAATGAATTCACTAGCTGTATATTTATCTCTACATGGGCGATACAGTGGATCCCCAACTTTCTACATCACAACTCCCTCACAAGGAGCTGAGGTCCTGAGCTTATGAAGAGCAAACACTGTGCATTTTTCCATTATATACAACTTGACCACAAAAAAAGCACATTCCTATTGATTTGCAGGGTCTTTTGTTTGCGGATGTAGCAATGTTTAATCAAGCAGATGGGGTTGAAATGAGCAGGTAAAGCAATCTTTTGTATGACTTTTCTTCAGAGTGCCTTAAACTATCATGATTCTAATACAGTTAATTATTGCCAAGCACTAAATCAAGTGAAGTATAATCTCTTGTGGTTGCATCTCAAAGACTGTTATGTTGTATTATACAATTACTCCGAAAAGTGCCATCAATATGAGATTATTGTTTACACTAAGTAATTCTGCAAAATAAACAGAATGAGTTTGATACCTTATACTTCATGCAACATCTGTTCCCAATGTAACATTACTTTCTGAAAATGTACTAGGGGAAATTCCAAAGTTTACTTTAAATTAATAAACATCTGAATCTTTATATTTGGAGCCAAACCTATTTGTATGGTCATGCTTCACTCCCTTGCTGATTCGTATTGCGGAAGGGGATGTGAAGGGAGGAGTCTCAGCGGAGGCTAGCCAGTCAAGTTGCGCTTTGCGGGTCTGGGGCATCATCACCTCGAGGCTGCGGAGACAGGGCAAACGAAAGATAGGTGGACTAGCGAGCCTCCAAACAAACCAACACAGGATCTGCATTTACATACTTCAATACAAGCAGACGACGTGCTTCGGATTCTGATTTGAAATTGGTTTGGGAAGTTGAAACGTGGCAAACTGGACGCCGACCAAGCTTAGTGAATTAGCGGGCGAAAGCGTATTGCTAAGTTATTGGACACAGCTGGGGCAACGGCCGTTGGGAGTCAGGTGAGTTTCGAAGGGCCCGAGCGAGAGAGGAGTGTCGCTTCTACAGGTGTTGTAGCATGTCGTTAGTTAACCAGCTAAAATGCTAATACTTAACCTTACTGCTGAAGTTTAATTTAACTGGATAACACTCGCTAGTTAGCACGTCAACAGGGCAACGTTAACCTCTAGATATTAGTTACTGTGTTAACCTGACTAACGTTAGCTAGTTAGCTTGGCAGTGTTGTTGGTGAACCGCTGCCAAGCCTTTCAGATTAATTTCCTTTCGACCAGGAATTAAAGGGTCTATACACTTTAGACATAGATTAAATAATCATATTAACTTTTGGGTACACCGGACTGAAATACAAGTACCTATTAACGTTAACTTGCTGCACAAGTTTATGAAATAGCTAACGTTAGCTAGCTACCTAACGTTAGCTAACTCAGAACGCTACTGTAACAAACTCGCTAGCAGTCGCCATGTCTGTCTATTAGCCAACTAAAAATATTCACCGTTCAGGGCCATCAACATCATGAACCATTCACCACGTTTTTAGTCAGCTGAGCTAGCTAACTGTTGCATAATGATGGAAAGGTAAAACTTTGGCAACGGGAAAGAGTAGGTGGGAGTAAGGTGTCTTCCTCGTCTCGCAGGTAGTTTGAGGCAACGGTAGAGTAGGGTTTCATCAATGAGTAATTGTTTGGGGAGGGGGCGTATGGGTTTGTGGTAAGAAGTCATCTGTTAGACCGGTTTGACCGGTTTCGGGAAATTCACGACCAAAATAAGACAATATTGTCTTCTTTAGAAATGTAAACGACTGTTTTGGGTTGTCAAGTATTTAGTCAGTCAAGAGTATGAGGCTTACTGTACCCTTTGGACAGTGTTGGTTTCTGTCCAGGAAAAAAAGACTGGGACAGACCAGCTACTACTGAATGACAGACATTCCACTGACACTGCCCAGTCCTTCATTCCCACCTGCAACTGTGCTAGCCAAACAACACCCCTTTGTTCCCAGCAGACCTCTGCCATTGGGACATGATAAACTTCCACCTGAAACTACTCCCCGGTTTTGAGGCAAAACAAGCACCTGTCCCAAAATGTACAGGTAACTGCCAAAATAAAAAACACGAGTGATACAAAGTAAATTAAAAGCAGGTAAAGTCCCATAATGTTTAGGGTCATGTATAAAAATTCCCAGTATTTTGGTTGCCATGACTAGAAGGAGCATAGGGGGATTAGGCTGTGTGTGTCTGTCGCCAGTGTGTAGGTCAACGAGCCACTGGCATGACACTTTCTGTGAGGAATTGCATCTAGCCAACTCGAAGCATGGGTTGAAAGACTTACAAGCAAAATATGGCCCTCAGAGAGCCTTTTGTTGCCCTTGTGCTGTTGGTGAGACTAGACTTTAGGTTGTTTAGAGAATGAATCATGTGGTCACTGGTCAGTCAGTGTCTTGTAAAAATGCTGTAGCAGTCCCTTCATAACTTTATGCTTTTCCATCATTCTGTGCTTGGCTAAGCAGTAAGCACCCTTATCATGGCCTACTCTAATGAAAACAACTTAGCCAGAGCGATTCGATCTCAATACTTCTTTAGCTTTCCTTATCAAGACTGATCTACAGATAACTGCCAAAATAAAGGAAACACCAACAATGTCTTAATAAGGTGTTGGGCCACCACAAGCCTCCAGAACAGCTCCAAATGCACCTAGGCATAGGTTAATTATAGTGTCTGGAACTCCATTGGAGGGATGTGACACCATTGTTCACAAAATTATGGAATTTCTCATAGTGTTTTCCACCACCATCAACAAAACAGTCTCAGGCACCGCTCCGGAATCTCCCATAAGTGTTCAATCCGGTTGAGATCTGGAGACTGAAACACACACAGCCTAATCCCCCTATGCTCCTTCTAGTCATGACAACCAAAATACTGGGAATTTTATACATGACCCTAAGCATTATGGGGATTTATTTGTTTAACTCATGAATGACACCTACGTGGCAGCAGCTGCTTTTAATAAACTTTGTATCACTCGTGTTTTTATTTTGGCAGTTACCTGTACATTTTGGGACAGGTGCTTGTTTTGCTTAAAAACTGGGGAGTAGTTTCAGGTGGAAGTTTATCATGTCCCAATGGCAGAGGTCTGCTGGGAACAAAGGGGTGTTGTTTGGCTTGCACAGCTGCAGGTGGGAATGAAGGACTGGGCAGTGTCAGTAGAATGTCTGTCATTCAGTAGTAGCTGGTCTGTCCCAGTCTTTTTTCCTGGATAGAAACCAACACTGTCCAAAAGGTACAGTAAGCCTCATATTCTTGACTGAGTACGGTCTGCTATCTAGGCCTAATTCCTGTTTTACCTCTACCAATGTGGAACAGTTTACCTCGCAGGAGAAATAGACTAGTTAGCTAATGAGACAGGAGAGGAAGTAGAGTAGCTAACCCTTAACTTAATCTTCAACAGTAACATTAACTTCTCTCGCTTGTTTTACCAAGGCCTCTAGGTCATGTTTTAAGTAGCTAAGTAATAGGGGAGTCAATACAGTTACGTGACATCATTTTTTGGAACAATATTATATTAAGATTTGACTCCTGTGTGTACATGCATACAGTACTAGTCAAGTTTGGACACACCTACTCATTCAAGTGTTTTTATTTTTACTATTTTCTACAGGGTAGAATAATAGTTAAGACATAAACTATGAAATTACACATGGAATCATGTAGTAACCAAAAAAGTAATAAACAAATCTAAATATATTACATTTTTTAGTTTCTTCAAAGTAGACACCCTTTGCCTTGATGACAGCTTTGCACACACTTGGCATTCTCTCAACCAGCTTCACCTGGAATGCTTTTTCAACAGTCTTGAAGGAGTTCCCGCATATGCTGAGCACTTGTTGGCTGCTTTTCCTTCACTCTGCTGTCCAACTCATCCCAAACCATCTCAATTGGGTTGAGGTCAGGTGATTGTGGAAGCCAGGTCATCTGATGTAGCACTCATCACTCTCCTTGGTCACATAGCCCTTACACAGCCTGGAGGTGTGTTGGGTCATTGGCGTATCTCTGCAGAATGCTGTGGTAGCAATGCTGGTTAAGTGTGCCTTGAATTCTAAATAAATCAGTGTCGCCCGCGAAGCACAATCACACCACCACGCTTCATAGTGGGAACCACACATACAGCGATCATGCCTTCACCTACTCTGCTTCTCACAAAGACACTGCGGTTGAAACCAAAAATCTCAAATTTGGACTCATCAGACCAAAGGACAGTTTCCATTGCTTGTTTGTTTGTTCCAAGAAAGTCTCTTCTTATTATTGGTGTACTTTAGCAGTAGTTTCTTTGCAGCAATTCTACCACGCAGGTCTGATTCACACAGTCTCCTCTGAACAGTTGATGTCTGTTACTTGAACTCTGTGAGGCATTTATTTGGGCTGCAATTTCTGAGGCTGGTTTCTGGGGCTCTAATGAACTTATCCTCTGTAGCAGAGGTAACTCTGGGTCTTTTCCTGTGGCGCTCCTCATTAGAGCCAGTTTCTTCATCAGCGCTAGATGGTTTTTGCAACTGCACTTGAAGAAACTTTCAAAGTTCTTGAAATTTTCCACGTGGACTGACCTTCATGTCTTAAAGTAATGATGGACTTTTGTGTCTTTGCTTATTTGAGCTGCTCTTGCCATAATATGGACTTGTTTTTTTACTAAATAGGGCTATCTTCTGTATCCCACCCCTACCTTGTCACAACTGATTGGTTAAAATGCATTAAGAAGGAAAGAAATTCCACAAATTAACTTTCAAGGCACACCTGTTAATTGTATTGCAGGTGACCTCCTCATGAAGCTGGTTGAGAGAATGCCAAGAGTGCAAAGCTGTCAAGGCAAAGGGTGGCTATATAAAATATATTTAGATTTGTTACACTTTTTTTGGTTACTACATGATTCCAAATGTGTTATTTTCATAGTTTTGATGTTTTCACTATTATTCTACAATGTGTCAACTTTTGTCTGGTATTGTAAATATATATTTTTGCTACTCTAGGTAGCAGTAGTCAGCTGTACCTGCACTAAAACTCCAGTATTTGTCACCCTAAAACTTATTTTCTATCTTCTTTTTAAGTAGTGAGGCTGCATGTTTTAAGCATTTTTATTTCCTGGACTGATCCAAGCTCGTTTTCTCAGGCTCTCTGTCTCTCTGCAGTAGAGATATAGTGAGCAGTATGTTTGGCGTATCAAATCGCAATAGAATTACAGTATTGAATCATTATAGAATCGCAATACATATCATATCGTCACCTAAGCGTTGTGACAATATCGGACCTTGAGGCCCCTGGCAATTCCTAGCCCTAAGTAATGCATCAAAATGTATCCCAACAACAGTTAATAATGAACAACTAGGAAAGAATGTGACAACAATGTGTTGTTGCATAGACTTTATTTTTCTATTCAAGTCGGTGCACTTTGTATAGCTTTTGTCCTGACGGTTGCACAGCCTTAGGAGCTGCTTGAAACATGAAACCACAATAAATAAAATCCTCAAGGGGATGATGATAACAGAAAGTGCACTCTACTCCACACAGTAGGTTATGAGCAATAATACAACCAGTAGCATTGTATCTAAACAGCCGTGAGGCCAGTGTAAACTGTTGTCCTGTCTGTGTGATTACAGGAGAGAGGGAAATGACATCCTGTCGACCAGACCCCCAACAATATTTTATTTCTGTCCAGACAGTGGCAAGAAAAACATCTCTGCTCTGAGTCCCATGAATATATTCTTCCTTGAATCCCTGTAAGCAATTATCCTTATCACTGATTGTAGACGTGGAATTAAGGTTATGGTGTTATTGGTGTCACAAATCCAACCTTACTGGCAGATCAGTGATGAGATCCATTTCTAAAGTATTTGAGGAGTCCGGTCCCATCCGTTGATGCTGAGTGTGAGAGGAGTCATCCCTAAGAATAGGCCTAGCCCTGCAATGAGTGGTTATGGATCAGCCTGTACCAGCGTGACAGCCTACACAGCCGCCCTTCCCTTTTCTCTCTTATTCTCCTTTTTGGACGTTGAGGCCTAAATTTAATTTGTGTGCTGCATTGTCATGCAGGCCGACTCAGTATGAAGGTCTTCTAAACTTTCAGTCCTATGCTCTTGCGTCTTAGGACAAAGGTTAAGAGTCTGTTTGCAAATTCACTGAGAAGCGTGACTAAATTATTTGGGGTCAGTGAAACTCAAATGTCCCACTCTTCCATAGTGAGAGAGTGCAGGAGAGGAGGTAGCTGAGCCTCTGTATGCCATGAGCAAGGGAAGAGAGTGGGAGGAGGACGGGAGAGAGGTGTAGTCTCGTCTCAATGTTTTCATGATCACACCACGTTTGCCAACACAGCTAATTCTCCTTGGCTGTTTTGTCTCCTGCACTCGTCAGACAGGTTTTCTTATTGTTTGTGTGTGAGTGAATTAGGCTTTTTAGTTTTATAGACACACTTTTAACACCAAACATGAACTCCCTCTTCTCGGTTAATTAACTACCGGTACTTGTTTTTGCTTATCGGCCGGTTTCATGGGAGTGACTTATTAGTCTTTTTTTTTCTACAAGCTCTGACATAGCTGGTGATTGCATAAGAACATAAGTAGAATATTTCAGATGCCAGGCATTTTTCCTGGTCACTCGGTCTGAATTACAATGCCAGCTATGTTTAAAGACAGGGCTTAATGTAACTGTCCAGTGTTTCCAGAATTCTATGAAATATGACCTATAATTAATTACAATATGAGTGAAATGTTTTCCTTCCCAAAAAAATGGTAATTACATATGTTAAAGCAGCTTTTCTGTGTTGGAATTGTGTGAGCATACCCCAACAACAGAATACCGGTCATAGAAAAATATGAATGTGAGTAGACTGCTGATTGGTCATCCCTGATGAGGAATATTTTTTTTTAACGGTCTGTTTTGAGGTTGGGTTTTTGAAGTGTTTTCTCTCCAATTTATTTGTGATTTTTTTTGGGGGGGGGGATTGATGGTTACATATCTGGATATTCTTTTTTTACGGTATATCAACAATATCGCAATATTTTGGTGCTAGTTGGCTGTACCTGCACCAGAACTTCTTCATAGCTTGTTCTCCTTTTTAAATATGGAGACATTGTTTTCCGCCGTTTTATTTCCATGATTGAGCCAAACTTGTTTTCTCATGGCTCTCTTGTCCCTCTGCAGCAGATATATGGTGAGCAATATGTTTGGAACATCGAATCGTAATACAATCACAGTATCGAATTGCAATACATATAGAATCGTGAGAATCGCAATGCAGATCATATCGGCAGCTAGCCTATGTATCATGATAATATTGTATTGTGAGCTCTCTGGCAATTCCCAGCCCTACAATATATGGTTTGTCCACACATATGAGTATAGAATGAGTCAACAACTGTATTTGAGGACGAGTTAGCCTAACAGAATATGAACTTTTAAAATTGAGATTTTCACTGTAGCTCTAGCAGTAAGTTACTAAGTCTAGTTTACATCTGATGCCCTGTCCAGACACGTTTGTGTGTATTTTCTTCCCTCTGTACATCCCTCTCATCTCTGATGGTTTGAGTTGGTAGAATGCTGGGAGTTTGATGTCACAGGTGAGTGTTAACTTCTCTGGGATAGGTGGGACGGTAGCGTCCCACTTGGCCAAAATCCAGAAAAAATGTTGAGTGCCAAATTCAAATATACACTTCTCAAAAAAATAAAGGGAACACTAAAATAACACATCCTAGATCTGAATGAATGAAACATTCTTATTAAATACTTTTTTCTTTACATAGTTGAATGTGCTGACAACAAAATCACACAAAAATGATCAATGGAAATCAAATGTATCAACCCATGGAGGTCTGGATTTGGAGTCACACTCAAAATTAAAGTGGAAAACCACACTACAGGCTGATCCAACTTTGATGTAATGTCCTTAAAACAAGTCAAAATGAGGCTCAGTAGTGTGTGTGGCCTCCACGTGCCTGTATGACCTCCCTACAACGCCTGGGCATGCTCCTGATGAGGTGGCGGATGGTCCTGGGGGATCTCCTCCCAGACCTGGACTAAAGCATCCGCCAGCGAGACATGTTGTCCCAGATGTGCTCAATTGGATTCAGGTCTGGGGAACGGGCGGGCCAGTCCATAGCATCAATGCCTTCCTCTTGCAGGAACTGCTGACACACTCCAGCCACATGAGGTCTAGCATTGTCTTGCGTTAGGAGGAACCCAGGGCCAACCGCATCAGCATATGGTCTCACAAGGGGTCTGAGGATCTCATCTCGGTACCTAATGGCAGTCAGGCTACCTCTGGCGAGCTACCTCTGGCTGTGCGGCCCTCCCAAAGAAATGTCACCCCACGCCATGACTGACCCACCGCCAAACCGGTCATGCTGGAGGATGTTGCAGAACGTTCTCCACGGCGTCTCCAGACTCTGTCACGTCTGTCACATGTGCGTGTGAACCTGCTTTCATCGGTGAAGAGCACAGGGCGCCAGTGGCGAATTTGCCAATCTTGTTGTTCTCTGGCGAATGCCAAACGTCCTGCACGGTGTTGGGCTGTAAGCACAACCCCCACCTGTGGACGTCGGGCCCTCATACCACCCTCATGGAGTCTGTTTCTGACCGTTTGAGCAGACACATGCACATTTGTGGTCTGCTGGAGGTCATTTTGCAGGGCTCTGGCAGTGCTCCTCCTCCTCCTCCAAGCACAAAGGCGGAGGTAGCTGTCCTGCTACTGGGTTGTTGCCCTCCTACGGCCTCCTCCACGTCTCCTGGTGTACTGGCCTGTCTCCTTGTAGCGCCTCCATGCTCTGGACGCTACGCTGACAGACACAGCAAACCTTCTTGCCACAGCTCGCATTGATGTGCCATCCTGGATGAGCTGCACTACCTGAGCCACTTGTGTGGGTTGTAGACTCTGTCTCATGCTACCACTAGAGTGAAAGCACCGTCAGCATTCAAAAGTGACCAAAACATCAGCCAGGAAGCATAGGAACTGAAGTGGTCTGTGGTCACCACCTGCAGAACCACTCCTTTGTTGGGGGTGTCTTGCTAATTGCCTATAATTTCCACCTTTTGTCTATTCCATTTGCACAACAGCATGTGAAATTTTTTGTCAATCAGTGTTGCTTCCTAAGTGGACAGTTTGATTTCACAGAAGTGTGATTGACTTGGAGTTACATTGTGTTGTTTAAGTGTTCCCTATATTTTTTTGAGCAGTGTATTACTATAAAAATCAATCTTTCATGAAATCACACATGAAAGACACCAAATTAAAGCTACACATGTTGTGAATCCAGCCAACATGTCTGCTTTCAGAAAGGATTTACGGGGAAAGCACACCAAACAATTATGTTAGCTCAGTACATAGCCACAGAAAAACACAGCCATTTTCCCAGCAAAAGATAGTAGTCACAAAAAGCAGAAATAGAGATCAAATTAATCACTAACCTTTGATCTTCATCAGATGACACTCATAGGACATCATGTTACACAATACATTTATGTTTTGTTCGATAATGTGCATATTTATATCCACAAATCTCGGTTTACATTGGCGCCGTGTTCAGAAATGTCTCCAAAATATCCAGAGTAATTGCAGAGAGCCACGTGCAAATAACAGAAATACTCATCATTAACTTTGATGAAAGATCCATGTTTTACACAGAATTAAAGATACACTTGTTCTTAATGCAACCGCTGTGTCAGATAAAAAAAATAAAAAAAAATTTATGTAAAAAGCACACCATGCAATAATCTGAGGCGTCGCTCAGATTTACCAACATTTCTCCGCCATTTTGGAGTCCACAGAAATTACATCATAAATATTCCCTTTTGATTATGTTCATCAGAATGCACTGCCAGGAATCCTAGTTCCACAATAAATTGTTGTTTTGTTCGATAATGTCTTTTACTTATGTCCAATTAGCTACTTTTGCTAGCATGTGTAGTACACGTGTCCAAACGCTCGCGCCGATGCAGGCAAACGTCGGACGAAAACTTCAAGAAGTTATATTACAAGTCGAATAAACTGGTCAAACTTAGTAGAGAATCAATCGTCAGGATGTTGTTATCATTTATATCCAATAAGGTTTCAACCGGATAATTCTTTTCGGTCTGTATAAGTAATGGAACGCATTGCGATATCATGAGGAATGCGTGTGATCAAGAACTGGCAATCTGCCAGACCACTGACTCAAACACCTCCCATCTGGTCCCACATCACAGTATTGGCTTCATTCAGTGTTCTACAGACTGTTGACATCTAGTGGAAGGCGTAGGAAGTGCAAACATATCCATATATTACAGGGAATTGAATAGGCGATGAGTTTAACAATGACCAGTCTCAGAATTCTCACTTCCTGTTTGTATTTTTTCTCCGGTTTTTGCCTGCCATATGAGTTCTGTTATACTCACAGACATCATTCAAACAGTTTTAGAAACTTCTGAGTGTTTTATATCCAATAGTAATAATACTATGCATATTAGTATCTGGGACAGAGTAGGAGGCAGTTCACTATGGGCACGCAATTCATCCAAAAGTGAAAATGCTGCCTCCTATATCAAATAAGTAATCGAACCAGGAGTGTGATTTCCTCCGTAGCCAAGCATTTCTGAAGCATTTTAATATGAATTTTGTTGAAGCCATGACATGCAGCCATATCGCCCCCACTTAAAACAATGCTGCTCTCATTCAGTTTGTTTGATCTTTCATCAAGAATGACATCATTGTTGTATAAGAGCGAGGCCAGGTAATAAATTCACACCAATGTCAAAACTTAATTTTCTTGTAAATCCTTGACCAAGTTTCTTAACACTGTAAACGGCCCTTGCTGGTTAGGATAATTGCTGTGTGAGGTGGGTGTCTGTGTACCTATTTCTCAACAAAAGGTCATTGCCCTGCTCTGTCCAAATGGAATTCCTGGGAAAATCCATGTTGGATTTCGCTCAGTTAGTGTAATAGAATGGCTATACTGTCCACTCACTGACACAGTGGATGTTTGCCACTTAGTTTCTGTGTCACTGACTTCAGCATAGCTTTGTTTTTCCAAGTAATGAACAAATCACTGCCCTTTGGGGACTTCCCCTAAGCCTTATTGCCAGAATACTGTCCACAGGGTGTTATGAATGGAAATGTAGGCTATGTCTGTTTGGATATGTCATGTGACATACTGCACATGATTCCCTGGCTCCAAACCTGTCTAACTGTACTGTAGCCTTGAATAAGTCATTTTCAGTTTGCTCCATTTTCCAAGCCTTTTGTATTCTGAAGAAAAGAGCGCCGCAAGGAAGCAACAGGAAGAGGTGGAACTTGCTGTTTGAATTGACAGTTCTAAACACTACTGTTCTGATAGTGAGGTTCTAATGGGAGCGTATGGGATGCATAATCACTGGGTAGCCCTTGCCTAACTGTCACACTGGTTGAAATCCTACAATTAATCACCATGTTGTCTGTTTCAGTAATGATGTAGGCTATGGCTTCCTTGGGTCTGTGTTTACTTTGAGCACTGCCAAAAGACTGCCGGGTAGTCCTCATATGATGACGCCACGGTCCTGCTTTTCCATACTGCGGTGTGCCTGCATGTGCGTTGTGTGTTCCTCCTACAGCTACCCTCAGTTTTCGTCAGCAGAGCAGATTCTTGTCCGTGCCTAGGAAGCCATTCTGTGTGTGAAGCCCTGAAGAGGACCTCCCACCCAGCCTTTGTTAGCAGGCTTAGAGCACTGAGCTGCTTCTTTCTGCTCTGCTGGGCCCTTGGGTCTACATTGGCGGAGTCAGAGGAACAGAATGGGTACTAGACCAATGGGTACGACACACATTTAACATGGAACTCTCTTCCATGAAAAAAAAAGTATATTACATTTATTTAGCACAGATCTGGGCTCAACTAGGGTAAGCCTACCCTCCCCAAATCCTAAAGCATGCAACTTCATCCCACTCCCTTAGTCTGCAGGATCCAAACGAGGAAGTTTACTTGGTGAGGGTGTGAGTCAGTCCTCCACTATCCCATAATCCCTCACACGCCTAATGACATCTTGCCGCTGATATCAGGGTAATAATAACAAAAGTATGTCTCACTCTGTCTCGAAGACTGAGTCGGCCAAGACAGAAAATACGGTCTCATATCTTATCCCGGCTTGCAATATTATAATTTGTAGTTTTTTTATGAAATCATTGGTTACATTTTTTAACTGTTTACTTTAAAATCATCAAGGACTGAAACACTGGCCTGTTTTTGTGTAGTTTTTTTTTGTAGGTCTTTTGAGGGGAACATTTAATTTTGGTCATCACTTTGGGAGACACAGCTTTGAGGTTGAGTTCAGTCAGAGTAGACTGAGGCTTATATGCTAAACTCAACGCCTGCGTCGCAAAATAAATTTACACATACATGTTATTCAATCATTGCACCCACATTTCTCGCGCGTGGCTGTGTAGTCAGGCTCTAAAATAGAACATGGTTCTATTTGTGACGCTTGATGCACTGCAAGTCCCTCTCCCATCTCCTCGTTGGTTTTAAGGAGCATGTACCCAAAGATGAACTGCGCTCCACACTCCAGTTGATGGTGGTAATGCACCTTAAAGTTGGTTGCCATCCGCCATATCAAGTCTGAAGCAGAAGCCTGGAGGAGGAGAGCTAAAAACTTACTGGGTTTACCGTTTTATCTGTGGAATAATTGTCGGAGTAGAGGACCTTGTGCATTTCAGGTAAAATAACCCAATGTTTATATCCCAGGACAAATTAGCTAGCAACAGCAAGCTAGCTAGCTAAATTGCCAAAAATGTTTAAAGCTTTTTGACATATCCCCAAATTAATATAGTTGTTTCAGAGTTAGTTTAGATTTTTCAACCTGCGTGTCCTGATCGCGTCTGGTGTGGGTGGACAAAAACCAACACGCTGACCAGACCGCTCACGCATGTTGGACCACTGACATTTATGGTCTAACCAACCTGTGGCTTTAACCTCTCCTTCATGGAGTGGGCTAAGGGAATATGTTGGTATGTGTAGAGATTAAGAGAAAGCTATCCAGCACTCTTAGTGAAATGAAAGTCAGAGTCCAGGGATTTTAAATTGTCTGGAAAAGAGAGGAGAGTTGTTTTTAAAAGGTTGTGATCGGGTCATGGTTCGTTATGCCCTAAACGTCGCGCAAACGTTATTGATAAAGGAAAGAATGAAAAGCAGACACTCTTTCTCTCACCTTTCCTCTTTCTTTCTGAAGGGCCTATTTGTTAATGGCAGGTGTGACAGGTGTTTCCATCAGTGTGTAGGAGTAGAACAATGGTCTCTAGTTGAGCCTCCAGTGACCAACCCCTAGCTCTTGTCTGAGATGAGCCTCGCCCCCTCAGGCAGTGTGTGTTGACCATAAACAAGAAAGCGAAGAGTAGGCCATGCTCCTCCCATGGAATTCCTTTCTCTCATCTGCCCGTCTCTGTCAGTGGCCAACACACACCATCTGAGCTGAGTTTTTCCTGGAGCCCTGCTCTGTCTCTTCACTCTCTTTTTCTCCTTTTTGTTTTGCTCCAGGAAGTTTTCTCCATCTCTTCACCATCTCCACGACCACGTTCTTCAGATAGTCGAGTGACTGAGAGCGGAAGAGAGTGGAGACTTGTGAATGCCTGTCGTCCTATTAGGCTATTGCACTTCCCCCCCCCCCCCCTTCATGAATCTCCTCTCTCCCACTGTCTCTCTCTGTAGAGGTGTAGCAGTTGGGCCTGTGTGCTCCTGAGAGGATGAAGAGGTTTAGGAGACATGGCCAGGAGTCCCAGAGAGAGCGGATCAAACAGGAGCTCTACGGGTTCAACAAGGTAAGACCAGTGACAGTCAGTCTGATCTGACAAGGCTTTGGTCTCGACAGGAAGGCTATGATCCCAATTCCAGACAATTATCAGGGAATTTGTCTTGCCAGTTTCCATAATTCTCTCGCTCTCTCACCCACCCAGACAGTGGAGCATGGTTTTCCTCACCAACCCAGTGCTCTGGGCTTCAGCCCCAGTCTACAGCTCCTGGCCATCGGCACACGCTCCGGAGCCATCAAACTGTATCCTCTTCAATAGACACGGGAGAGGTCTGTCTGGTTGTGTAGGAGTGCAGGATTTAAGCGTTCACACGTTTGAACCAGTTTGTCTCAGTCTCCCCTCTGCTATAGCTGTCTGTGGTTAGTGTGTGGGTACATGTGGAGTCATTTTTATATTCCCAGGTTGTTGCTCAACTCTGACTACCAGACAGGCACAGTTGCTGTGTGTCTATCTATCTCTGTCGTAGTGTGTGTGTTTGATTCATCTTACACAATCGTACTCATTGACAGTGTGGAACCAGTCAGTACACTCCCACCATTCACTCCCAGTCACTATGATAACCCTTGTCTCTCTCTGTCATTATAATTAATTCACACAATAGGGGAAATTGTTCTTTTGGTAACACAATAAATTCTATGAATGAATGTATTATTAGCCAAGGGCAGGGCAGCCAGATAAGACACAAAGAAAGACAACAGAAAATCTCTTCTTTCTATAGATGCATGTGGACCGTTTCAGTACAGTAGAAAAATAAGAACCTGTGTCTATGAATGTGTTGGGGGGGGGGGGGGGGGCTGTGTACACATCATGCTTTGTGCGTGTCTGTGTTTGCTGCGCATGTGTGTACACTGTGTGTTGGTGTGCCATGCTGTGTGTGTGTGTCTGTTCTTTAACCCGTGGTCAGTTACGGTGGTCCAGGTGTAGAGTTCATGGGTCTACACGATGAGAACGCTGCTGTCACACAGGTCCACTTCCTGCCACACCAGGTGAGTGACTGCTCAACACACGTTGGCAGCACCTTATCACATGATCCATTCACACCTGCTACTGAAATT
The DNA here is from genome assembly GCF_029448725.1 of Salvelinus fontinalis. Lineage (NCBI taxonomy): Eukaryota > Metazoa > Chordata > Actinopteri > Salmoniformes > Salmonidae > Salvelinus > Salvelinus fontinalis. The sequence continues at coordinate 32,432,484 of NC_074694.1, forward strand.
ATCTTAAATCGAATCGGGCTGGGCGATATGACCAAAATATCATATTACAGTTAAAAATAATAATAATACAAATTACTATTTTATGTTTTTGAATAATTAAGAAACATGAGCTGGCACACACCCAGAAAAATAGTTTGTGTGGAGGTGCTGACTAATGGCGTATAAACTATCAAAATAAAGTCACACATACAAACTCTCAGTAATTTATTGCGTATTTACCACTGTTTCGGCATCACTGTGCCTTCCTCAGGGTAATGTCATGAATACTTGAACCAGGTTATGTAGACAAACAGCACTTTTACTAGCTACGTTTGCTCCGACTAAGTACATTTATTTGCTAACTAACAATTAGAATTAGCGGTAACAGGTTTTAGGCCCCCTTTCTAAGACACACTAGCCTTTTGCAGATGTAAGAAACACAAGCTAGTGGTGTAATTCTGGAATGTTAGTGGATTTATATTAAAAAGCAAAGTGAACATAGCATTGTTATCAACATTGTTGCGTGTTCTGTATTAACCATGCAGACTGAATGCAAGTGTCTTGTAGTTGAGAAACCACAAATGTGCTCCTTGAGTGACGGGACGGGCCTAGTTCTGTGTGGAGAGAGATGACTCAAGTAGCAACTTAAACTATAAAATGGACGTTACACACAGCGTATCACATTTAACAAACCGAACATTCAAATAATGTTATAGAAAGTAATATTAAAAACCCAAACCGGTCCGTGCATCAATATCGCAATATCATAAAATACAGTATACCGCCTAGCCCTAGAATCCAATATGTGGATCTAATCATTGCTGGAAAGGTTAGTAGTAAAGCTGTGGCTAACAGCCCCAAAACGTCCTCCTGACAGTCATAACGTGTTCCTAACATCCTCATAACGTGTTCCTAACGTCCTTTTTAACATCTCTAGTTGCTCTCTATTGAACAGGTGGAGCTGGTGACTCTGTTGGATGACAACAGTCTCCACATGTGGACCCTCAGAGCTCACCATGGTGTCTCTGAGCTGCTGGAGATAGGACGCTTCACACTCACTGGACCCCCGGGGTGAGAGACACACCACCACCACCCCACAACTTCTCTCCTACCCCTCAAGCTTTTTTATTTTCTTCACACACTAGCACTCATTGGATTGCCCCGGTAAGAGCGCCCACTGTGAGACATGCACAGAACTAGAACGAGATTCTATTTCTATGGTGACATGCACACTTCAGTGGCGAACACGTATGCACCTTAAATAGGATTTTTCTGTCTGCCACATTCAACCTGTTTAACTTCATCCCATCTTTCTCTCGTTCCCTCCATCAGTGCTCCCCCCAGTGTAACTCGTGTAACAGCGGTGCTAGCCCACTCTTCTGGGGACCTGTTGTTGCTAGGAACAGAGGGAGGACACGTGTTTGTAGTGAAGGTACCAGGCTTCAGAGAACTAGAGGAGAGGAACATCAGCCTGGAGAAAGTCACCAACAGGTACTAACACACACCACACACACTTCCTTTTCATTGAGTCACTAAATTGGAAATATTGGTATCCTAAACAGACGGAAACAACTATTGATTAATGTTTTAAATGCTTCCCACACACACACACGTCACAAACGTATTTGATAGATAATTGTGCTAAAACGGAACCCCCTCATTCCGTAGTGTACCAGAGGATTACGGAGGTCGTAGGAGCCTGGAGCATGTCGAGTCCTTACAGGAGAATCCCGTCAACCCACGCCAGGTTCTGATTGGCTACGGACGAGGCCTCATGGTCATCTGGGACCTGGACAGCCAATCAGCTGTCAAACACATCCCCGCTACACAGGTATACAATGTGTGTGTCTGTGTGTTGGTGTCTGGATGTTGAGAGCTCTGATCTTGACTCCCTGTTTGCGTCCGTAGCAACTGGAGAGCGTGTGGTGGACGGAGGACGGTGGCCATGTTCTCAGTTCCCATAGCGACGGCAGCTACTGCCGCTGGAAGGTGGCTGGGGATGACCCACAGAGCGAGCAGGAGAAGTCTGAAGTACCGTATGGTGAGGACCCCCAAAAAGTCAACAGCACGTTCCTCTCTGTGGAAGCTGACAAAACACAGCAACAAGGATGTTGTTATTGATTGAATGATGAATCGGTTAATTGATGATTTGATAAATTGATTTGTCTCCTTTGTGTAGGCCACTTCCCCTGTAAAGCCATCTCTAAAATCATCCAGCTGCCGACAGAACAGGGGTGAGTGAGTCTCTCTCTTTCTCCTCCCTCACTCTCGCTCTGCCTGCTCTGTCAATTCATATTTCACATCCTCCATTCTTACACATGAATCCATCTGTAATTGTCTTTTAACCTGGTTCTCCTGTATGTCTATATCCAGGCCTCCGTTCCTGTTCCTCAGTGGCGGCATGCCCCGGGCCAGCTACGGCGACAGACACTGTATCAGTGTTATCCACAGTAAAACACACGTGGCTCTGGACTTCACCTCCAGAATCATCGACTTCTTTGTCATCAGAGACGGACCAGACCATACAGGTAGAAAGGCAGGGGGATACGCGTGCACACACAGGTTCAGAAACACACACACACACAGGCTAACCCCTCTCCCTCTGTCCAGGCGAACCCAGTGCGTTGGTGGTCTTAGTAGAAGAGGAGTTGGTAGTGATAGATCTTCAGACTGAAGGGTGGCCAGTCATCCAGACTCCATACCTGGTGCCTCTCCACTGCTCTGCCATCACCTGCTCCCACCATGTCTCTGCTATACCCCTGAAGCTGTGGGAGAGGGTCCTGTCTGCCGGAGCACTGCAGAACACACACTACTCTAAGAAGGTTGGTGACACACACACTACCCAAGCAAGTTCCTGCACCACACACAAGATTTCACTCCACACTGCCTTCACCCAGGAATACTGATGTAAGAATGCTGTTCATTGACTGCAGCTCAGCGTTCAACACCATTGTTCCCTCGAAGCTCGTCACCAAGCTTAGAACCCTGGGACTGAACACCTTCCTCTGCAACTGTATCCTGGACTTCCTGATGGGCCGCCCCCAGGTGGTGAGGGTAGGCAACATCACCTCTGCCACGCTGACCCTCAACACGGGGGCCAGTCAGGGGTGCATGCTTATTCCCCTTCTGTAATCCCTGTTCACCCTCGACTGTGGCCACGCAAGACGCCAGTACAATTAAGTTTGCTGACGACACGGCTGTGGTAGACCTGATCACCGACGGCGACGAGACAGCCTACAGCAGGGACTTTCAACTATGTTCAGCCACGGGCCAATTTCTTCTTGAGCGTTTGGTCGTGTGGGGCCGGAACGCAATCACAAATTATTTGTGGACTGCAAATTAACCACAAGAAGCCCAAACAGAGATGTTTCCCTGAATCATAATACTTTAAAACTTTTCTAACATTTGTATATGATCACGAATACTTGGGAACAGATTTCTTAAATTGAAGTCACTTGGAGCTGATTTCCTGGTGTTTTTACAGTCCAATGCAAATCCTCCCACCCCCCACCGAAAACTTTGGGGGCCAAATAATACCACCGACGTCAGTGCCAGGACAACAACCCCTCCCTCAATGTCAAGACCAAGGAGCTGCAGTGTAGCGACGTCATTAGGACGACAGGGCTGCAGTAGAGCGGGTCTAGAGCTTCAAGTTCCTCTGTGTCCAAATCACTAAGGACTTAAAATGGTCCGCACACAGTCGTGAAGAAGACGCAACATCCCTCAAATCCTCAAAACGTTATACAGCGGCACCATTGAGAGCATCTTGACTGGCTGCATCACTGCTTGGTATGACAACTACACTGCCCTCAGTCACAGGGTGGTACGGACAGACCAGTACATCACTGGGACCAAGTTCCCTGCCGTCCAATACCTCTATCAAGTGGCGTGAAGGGGAGGACCGGAAAATTGTTCGACTCCAGCCACACACTTAATTTGCTCACACAAATTCATACTGACTCTACACACACTCACATACAATCATCATCATACACTGCCACCACACTGTTAATGATATTGTATATCCTGATGCCTAGTCACCTAACCCCTATACATACAGTACCATTTAAAAGTTTAGACACACCTACTCATTTTGCTGTGTTTTTTTCTGTGTGGTCCTACTGTTTTCTACATTGTAGAATAATAGTGAAGACATCAACTCAATGAAATAACACATATCGAATCATGTAGTAACCAAAAACGTATTTTAGATTCTTCAAAGTAGCCACCCTTTGCTGTGATCACAACTTTGCTCACTCTTGGCATTCTCGCAACCAGCTCCACCTGAAATGCTTTTCCAGTGGTCTTGAAGGAGTTCTCACATATGCTGAGCACTTGTTGGCTGCTTTTCCTTCACTCTGCGGTCCAACTCATCCCAAAACATCTCAATTGGCTTGAGGTCTGGTGATTGTGGAGGCCAGGTCATCTGACGCAGAATTCCATCACTCCTTCTTGGTCAAATAGCCCTTACACAGCCTGGAGGTGTGTTGGGTCATTGTCCTGTTTAAAAACAAATGATAGTCCCACTAAGCGCAAAACAGATGGGATGATGTAACGCTGCATAATGCTGTGATAGCCATGCTGGTTTAGTGGCCTTGAATTCTAAATAAATCACAGACCGTGTCACCAGCGAAGCACCATCACACCCCCACCTCCATGCTTCATGGTGGGAACCACCCATATGGAGATCATCCGTTCACCTACTCTGCACCTGAACAAAGACAAGGTGGTTGGAACCAAGAATCTCACATATAGACCAAAAGACAGATTTCCACTGGTCTAATGTCCATTGCTCATGTTTCTTGGCCCAAGCAAGTCTCTTCTTCTTATTGGTGTCCTTTAGTAGTGGTTTATATGCAGCAATTTGACCATGATGGCCTGATTCACACAGTCTCCTCTGAAAAATGTATGTTGATTTCTGTTACTTGAACTGTGAAGCATTTATTTGGGCTGGAATTTCTGCAGCAGAGGTAACTGGGTCTTCCTTTCCTGTGGCGGTCCTCATGAGAGCCAGTTTCATCACAGCGCATGATGGTTTTTGTGACTGCACTTGAAGAAACTTTGAAAGTTCTTGACATTTTCTGGATTGATTGAATTTCATGTCTTAAAGTACCGTAATTGCTGGACTATTAAGCGCACCTGAAAATAAGCCGCACCCACTGAATAAAAAAAAAAAATGTATTTTGTACATAAATAAGCCGCACGTGTCTATAAGCCGCAGGTGCCTACCGGTACATTGAAACAAATGAACTTTACACAGCCTTTAAACGAAACACGGCTTGTAACAAATAAATAGGCTTTAACGAAACACGTCTTGTAACAAAAATAAATAGGCTTTAACGAAACAGGCTTGTAACATTATTTTTTTTTTTAAATAGCAGTAAACGGTAGCCTACCAAGAAAGTCCTTGGTCACTATCTTCCTCCTGTGCACTGAAACCACTGTCATCTCCTTTGGTGTCGGAGTTGAATAGCCTCAGAATTGCTTCATCCGATGTTGGATCGTTTTCATTGTGCTCTCCTCACTTTCATCCGGAGGCAAATTCCCCGCTGAGTTTATGCTGCCCTCTTCAATACGCAGCAGCTCCACGCTGTCAGGACCCACTGGCAGACTTGACCATAAATCGCTCTTCGCATGCGGCCCGTTTTAGTGAAGGATTTCTCCCCACTTGTCACCCAAGCCTCATTTTCTAGTTTGGGCCATCTGCTTTTCTTTCCTCTGAAAGCTTTTGTTGTCTTTTTGCACTAAGTCATTTTCTCACGCTGCTGTTTCCAACGTCTTTTAATCGACTCATTAAGGCCAAGCTCCTGTGCAGCAGCTCTATTTCCTTTTCAAACAGCCAGATCGATCGCCTTCAAATTGAAAGCTGCATCATATGCAATTCTCCGTGTCTTTGCCATGATGAGGGTGACAAAATGACTACCGTAATCAGAATGATGGAAAGTTTGAGCGCGCTCGATTTACTTCACATTATGTGACGGTGCTCAGTTTTTTGGCGGCATGAATTTGTGAAAGCGGGAAAAATCCATAAATTAGCCGCGTCATTGTATAAAGCGCAAGGTTCATAGCGTGGGAAAAAAGTAGCGGCTTATAGTCCGGAAATTACGGTAATGATGGACTGTTTAGCTTTGCTTATTTGAGCTGTTGCCATAATCTGGACTTCGTCTTTTACCAAATTGTATTATAATTTATTTATTTTTTACTTTATTTAACTAGGCAAGCCAATAGGGCTATCTTCCGTATACCACCCCTACCTTTTCACAACACAACTGATTTGCGCAAATGCATTTACCTCTTAAGAATCGGACCCTTTTTTCAATTTTCTCCTAAAATGACATACTCAAATCTAACTGCTTGTAGCTAAGGACCTGAAGCAAGGTTATGCATATTCTTGATACCATTTGAAAGGAAACACTTTGAAGTTTGTGGTAATGTGAAATTAATGTAGGAGAATATAACACATTAGATCCACTAAAAGATAATACAAAGAAAAACGTGATTTATTTTTTTATCTAAAAAAGGCTATAATGTAAACTCAGCAAAAAAAGAAACATCCCTTTTTCAGGACCCTGTCTTTCAAAGATAATTCATAAAAATCCAAATAACTTCACAGATCTTCATTTGTAAAGGGTTTAAATACTGTTTCCCATGCTTGTTCAATGAACCATAAACAATTAATGAACATGCACCTGTGGAACGGTCGTTAAGACAGTAACAGCTTAGAGGGAGGCAATTAAGGTCACACTTATGAATACTTAGGACACTAGAGAGGTTATCTACTGACTCTGGAAAAACACCAAATGAAAGATGCCCAGAGTCCCTGCTCATCTGCGTGAACGTGCCCTAGGCATGCTGCAAGGAGGCATGAGGAATGCAGATGTGGCCAGGTCAATACATTTCAATGTCCGTACTGTGAGACGCCTAAGACAGCGCTACAGGGAGACTGGACGGACACCGATCCCGTAGAGTTTCAAAGAAGGAAAGACATTCCCCAAATTAACTTTTAACACAGCACACCTGTTAATTTAAATGTATTCCAGATGACTACCTCATGAAGCTGGTTATTACATGATTCCATATGTGTTATTTCATAGTTTTGATGTCTTCACTATTATGGAATGAATAGGTTTCCAAACTTTTGACTGGTACTGTATATAACCACTCCAGTATCCCTGCACATTGTAAATATGGTATTAGCTATATACAGGGTCAGTGCCATCTTACTTCGTGTTCTTCTTTCTATTTCTGTTTTTTTATATATATGTATATTTTAACTTTATTTTCTAGTTCTACTGATATTGATTACTGCATTGTTGGGAAAGCGCTTGCAAGAAAGGCATTTCACTGCATGTGAAAATACATTCTGGTAATTGGAAACTTGAATTGATGGAGCACAAATTGAATTGACTTAAATTCTTTCTCTTGCTTTCATCCTTTTTGTTTGTTTTTTTGCACCCCCTCTCCCTTCTCTCTCCCTCCGTCCAGCCGTGGCCTATGACAGGAGGACAGAACCTGGCCCCAGACCCCCCTCAGAGAGACTTACTGCTCACAGGGTCGGTAGACATTCACAGCTCGTTCATTTCTTTTCAGAGTCCTCATTTCAATCCAAGTTATGATCTACATTTTAATGTTGCTGTATGGGGACTGCGAACAGGGTTTCAAAGAGTCAGTCATGTTTTTGTTCCTCTGATTTGTTGATCCTCACATGTCTTCTCCTCTCACAGGCACGAGGACGGTACGGTGCGTTTCTGGGACGCGTCGGGGGTGTGTCTGTACCCCATGTACAAGCTGAGCACAGCAGGGGTGTTCCTCACTGACTCAGACCCCAATGACAACCTGAACCAGGGCACAGAGGGAGAGTGGCCACCTTTCAGAAAGGTGTGTATCTGTATAAGTAACATGTAAAGCGTTTCCACCATTCGGTTGTGTGTATAATCACATACAGGGAGCACAAAGGTAGAGTGGAGTCCCTGTAGACAAGGTGTAGGTGTGTTTTGTTAGAGAATGTGTCTAGTGAATCAGAATAGATGCACTGTCTCAGTGTGTGAATCGGCTATGAAACGTGTCCCCATCCTCTTCTTCCCTCCAGGTGGGTTGTTTTGACCCGTACAGTGACGACCCTCGTCTCGGCATTCAGAAAATCCACCTGTGTAAATACAGCGGCTACCTGACCGTAGCTGGCACTGCTGGACAGGTGAGTTTACCAGGGGAAAACCAACCACTACCCCCTCTGGTGGCCAGTTAGCCTAACTGCCCTGTCTGACTTTTTTGCACATTTCTGGTATAAATCCAGTCTGTTTTTGTCTTCATTTTACGTTCTTTGGCACGTTCATTTCCTGAGGGTATTTGGGTCACGGACGGTCACACATTCAGTGAACGACACATTTTCCAGACCAGGTCATGGCTGCATAGCTCTCTAGTCATTATATAATGTAGTGTGATGAATAAGCCACCTCCTTTAATCAGAATGTGTGGAAATTTAAAGTGATCTCATTCTTTATAGAGCCCCGGATCATCACCGGGAACTCTTATTCCCCTCTTTAAATTATCATCTGTTATTAATGAGGGTGGTCTGATTTAGTTGGCTGGCACATATATACAAACACACGTACACACAAGAATCAAACCCACTATTCTGGCATTGCAAGCGCCATGCTGAGCTACAGAGGTCCCCCCCCCCACACACACTAAGAGATGTGAATGTCTGAGTGGTTCATAAAAGTGTCCGATAAGACTGCCTGTTGGTCCAAAACATTACATGTGATGTTACGGTCTATCCGTCCCTCACCTCTCCCCTCCATAGATCCTGGTGTTAGAGCTGAATGATGAGGCAGCAGAACAGACTGTGGAGGCCACCGTAGCAGACCTGCTTCAGGGACAGGAGGGCTTCCGCTGGAAGGTAAACGACAACAAACAAAAAAATTACATTAGGAGTGTGTGTTTAAAAACTGCAGTGCAATTTTGATTTAATTGGATTTCGGTTAGCATAAAGAAAAGGGCGATCGATACCTTTCTGTAACAGTCTCTCCATGTCAGGGCCACACGCGTCTGGAGGTGAGGGAGGAGCCGGTGACGTTCCCCCCAGGTTTCCAGCCCTTTGCCCTGGTCCAGTGCCAGCCTCCGGCTGTGGTCACTGCCCTCACCCTGCACTCTGAGTGGAAACTAGTAACATTCGGGACCAGCCACGGCTTCGGACTCTACGACTACCAGCAGAAAAACAACGTTCTCGTCAGGTAAGTGTGTGTGGGGGGGGGGGGCGTGTTGTGTGTTTGCATGTTTCTGCCTGTATGACTTCAAAATAACGGAAGGTAATGGAGATCGTATATAGACATGTGTGTTAACCCTTTCCTGTCACTCTCCTGTAGGTGTACTCTGAACCCCAGTGACCAGCTGGCTATGGAAGGTCCTCTGTCCAGAGTGAAGAGCATTAAGAAGTCTCTCCGCCAGTCCTTCAGAAGGATAAGGCGCAGCCGTGTGTCCCTACGCAAACACCATGTCAACAACGCAGCTAAGGTAACCACTACAAAAATGTATTCTTGGGCCCCAAACATTTACTGCATAAATCTTAATAGAAAGTTCCTAAAGATCACCATTTTTTTGTGCGGTCTGGTTCTGCATTCATCACCAACCCAGTGTATCTAAAACGGGCTTCTGTCTCTAGTTGCAGCAGGCCAATGCTCGTCTAGAGGCGGAGCTAGCTGAGATGGAGTTGGCGCCCGTCCAGAGAAAAATAGAGCCTCGATCCCCTGACGACTCCTTCACCGGCCTCGTGCGCACGCTATACTTCGCTGATACCTTCCTTTCAGACAGTAAGTCACACTAATGATTTTGACTTGACTCTTGAGGTTAGTTTTGGTCAGTGGTACCCACTTTCACTTGAAAGTCACCCAGTAAAATGCTACTTGAGGAAAAATCTGACTTTTTTTGGTTTTAAATCTACTTAATTATCCAAAGTAAATGTAATTCCTGAAATATACCCAAGTATCAAAATAAGTTTAAATTCTTTATTAATTAAGCAAACCAGGCGGCATCGTTTTCTGTTTTTTATTTGATGTATAGCCAGGGATATTCAAACACTCATATCATTTACAAACGCCAGATCAGAGGCAGTAGATGGCCAGGGATGTTCACTTGGTAAGTGCTTGAATTGGAATGTTTTCTTGTCCTGCTAAGCATTCGAAATGTAATGAGTACTTTTGGGTGTCAGGGAAAATCTATGGAGTAAAAATGTCTTCTCTTTTTGAATATAGTGGAGTAAAAGTTGTCAAATTTAAATAGTGAAGTACACAGACCCCCAAAAACTACAAAAGTAGTACGAAAGGTAGTGCCTTAAAAAAAGGTGCAGTGCCTAAAGTATTTACACCCCTTGTATTTTTCCACATTGTTGTCTTACAGCGTGAATTTACACACACTACCCCGTAATGTCAGTGAACTTATGTTTTTCGAAATGCTTACAAATTAATAAAAAATGTAACGCTGGAATGTCTTGAGTCAAGTATTCAACCCCTTGCATGGACTCAGTGGTTAACATTAGTGATTTCTGAATCACTATCATCTATCTATCTGTAAGGTCCCTCATTCAAGCACTGAATTTCAAACACAGATTCAACCACATAGACCAGGGAGGGTTTCCAATGCCTTGCAAAGAAGGGCACCTATTGGTAGAGGGGTTAAAATAATAAAAAGCTGACATTAAATATCCCTTTGATGGTGAAGTTTTTAATTACACTTTGTATCAAAACACAGTCACTACAAAGATACAGGCGTCCTTCCTAACTCAGTTACGGTAGAGGAAGGAACCGCTCAGGGATTTTACCATAGATTTCTAGAAAACCGTAGACTATATTGACTGAAACTGGTGTTGAGAACAACGTGGTGTAGGCGGGTGGCAGCGGAGTGAGAGGAAAGGGAGGAAAACTCACCGTAGTTATGATAAACTGAATGGTGAAAATATTGGAGCTGGGGTTCACATACTTTTGGTTAGTTAGTGTATTTAGTTAATTGATCTCCGGCAGACAAGTAGAGGTGGTAGCTAATTAATTAGTTTGCTCATCTATCACCGATCAGAAACATTTAGCATGCGATACTGTAGCCTAAATCAAGTGTTATTTATCTATCGACTCACGAGCCTAGGCTATTTTCCTATAGTACCAATCCCACTGAATCCTGACTCTTGTTTCACAGGAAAATACCTAACTTTATTCTGTATTCCATAGGTTGCATTATCAAAGTACATCTCACCTATGCATGTCAAAATAATACTATAACTTTCCCCCGCTTCTGCGCTGTCTCGTATTGCTGCCCATGTGAGAGCTTCTGTAAAGAATGTGTGATCAACAAACGGTATAAGAGTACATATGGATATTTTTTTTTTTTTTTTTTTACTGTTACCTTGATATTTAAGCAATTTTCTCTCTTCTCCCCATTTATTCATGAGTTGATCTGATATATGTATAATCATCAACTTGATTTAGCCAAGTAGGAGATATTGTCATTCTTTGGAGGTTATCTAACAAGCTAGGCAACTTTGGTCATTTTTACTTTTGTTAGACTGCCGTTACAAAATTTGTATGAACACTAGCCTACTCTGGGTGCGCTCTGTGTCGCGATGTGGCGGCAGGTAGCCTAGTGGTTAAGAGCATTGGGCCAGTAACCGAAAGGTCGCTGGCTCGAAACGCCAAGCCGGCTCGATGAAAAATCCTTCAGCAAATTCGCTCTGGATAAGAGCGTCTGCTAAATGACTAAAATGAAAAATGCTCTGAATTCATAGAGGAACATAACGCTCTGAATTTATGATCAGCCTGTTTCGCAATTCACAAGAATGTCATAGTCTATCAAAGTTATTCATTACTAAGTATCAGTTTCATTTACTGTGAAATCTTTTCAAAGGGGCGCAGCCAAGCCAACGTTGTGGTGCAACACCAATCTTATTTTGGGAGAACCCTGGCACAGTAACCATATCTTGGGTTTAAACGCTTTAAATGGGCACTTCCAATTTCCGCTGTATTTCCTGGGACTCTGGATAAATATTAATTATTTCCTGTATTGAAACTTATAAAATATTCATCCCTATTGCTGCATACCACTCTCCATATTTTAAAGCATAGTTGTGGCTGCTTCATGTTATGGGTATTCTTGTAATCGTTTAGGACTGAGGAGTTTTCATGATCAAAAATAAACTGAATGGAGCTAAGCGCATGAAAAATCCTAGAGGAATACCTGGTTGTCTGCTTTCCACTAGACACTGGGAGATTAATTCACCTTTCTGCAGGACATTAACCTAAAACACAAGGCAAAATCTACACTGGAGTTGCTTACCAAGAAGACAGTGAATGTTCCTGAGTAGCCTAGTTAGCTTTGACTGCTTGAAAATCTATGGCAAGACCTGGAAATTGTCTAACAATGATCAACAACCAATTTGACAGAGCTTGAATAATTTTGAAAAGAATAATGGGTAGATTTTGCACAATCCAGGTGTGGAAAGCTCTTAGACTTACCTAGAAAGACTCACCGCTGTAATTGCTGCCAAAGGTGATTCTAATATGTATTGACTCAGGGTTGAATTCTTATCTAACTAAGATGGCTTTTATGAAAAATTAAAGCTAACCTTAGTAAAAAATTATTATTCCACTATGACAGAATATTTTGTGTAGACCGTTAACAGAAAATTATAATTACATCCATTTTAATCCCACTATGTAACACAACATGTTGAAAAAGTGAATGGGTGTGAATACTTTCTGAAAGCACTGTATGAACAAGCTTCAGAGCTGAGGGTTTGAAACCTTCCCCCCTCGCATCGCTGTTTTTCCACAGCTGATGCTGGCTATTTAATTGGGAGTTAAAGGGGAAGCGCAGCATCGAGACTCACTGAGGCGGTTCAGACTTAAATTTGGAGCTGTCACAACACACAAAGACAATGGGCAAAGAAACATTTTATGACATCTCATACTGCTCATTCCCCTCATACAGGCTCCCACAACACACCCTCTCTGTGGGCAGGGACCAATGGGGGATCAGTATTCGCCTACCAGCTCCGCCTACCGCCTGTGGAACGCAGAGGAGAGGACCCTGTCACAGCACACCCTGGTGAGAACACGCATGTTCTTACACATCGCTCTCTTGCCTCCCTCGTCCACACTTCCAAAACTCTGTTTTAACAACAGACAATGAAGCACAGATCCATTCTCCCACTCTCTCTCCAGCTAAGGAGATCCAGTTGATGCACCGGGCTCCAGTAGTGGGCATCTTGGTGTTGGACGGCCATGGTTCCCCTCTGCCTGAGCCCCTGGAGGTGGCACACGACCTGGCCCGCTCACCTGACATGCAGGGTTCACACAGCCTACTGGTCATATCAGAGGAACAGTTCAAGGTGAGAAGACACGCTACAGCGCGCGCACACACACACACATCTTACCCACACTCATCTGATGAGGGGACACCCCCCCCCCCAAGGGTTTATAAAGAAACACAATGTGTTTATCCTCCAAGACTATCATTTCTCTTTCTCCAGGTGTTCACCCTGCCTAAGGTGAGCGCCAAAATGAAGTTGAAGCTGACGGCCATTGACGGCTCACGCGTGCGCCGGGTGGGCGTGGCCTGGTTCGGCAGCACCCGTACGGACGACTACGGCGAGAGCGGCCTCACCGTCCTGACCAATCAGGGAGACCTCCACGTGGTGTCGTTGCCGGGGGTGAAATTACAGGTCCAGTACCCCTGTATACGTAGGGAGGACGTCAGCGGCATTGCATCCTGCGTCTTCACCAAGCATGGACAAGGTAGGACGAGAAAGACACACACACACAGTTTACATCTCACAAGCATTTGGCATTTCATGTATTCAGCTTTTTCATTCCTCTCATGCCATCCATTTTTCTTACTTGCGCTCTTTCTCCCTCAGGTTTCTACCTGATCTCTCCGTCAGAGTTTGAGCGTTTCTCTCTGTCTGCTCGCTGTGTGGTGGAGCCCCGGTCTCTAGTGGAGGTGTCCTCTCAGACACCCAGCACCACTCTGCCACGGGCGCCGCCGGACGGGGCCTCTGTGGAGCGCAGGTAGACACACTGTTTTTATAGCTGTATTCACCATCGACTTTGGAAGTACTGTTTTTGGCACAATTACCTTTTCATGTTTTACTGAACAGCTGTGTCTGTCATTCCAGAAATTCCACGAGGGATGGCGTGGGTAAGATAACATCCTGTTTGTACCGTTTTAAAGAGCTAATATAGTTCTATCTATAGCTATGCAAATAATACTAAAACATGCACGTGTCAATGCTTAACAGAGTTCTTCAGCAAGCGCACAGTATGAAATGCTCTGTTAGGCTGTCAACCTTTTTTTGCTTGTGCTGAACGGTCTGCGAACACGATCTACGCTCACTGTGTTGTCATGCCGTGTGCTTCTGTGCCCTGATGTGCTGACTGTGTGCTGCGATGCTGTTCATTTACAGAGAGCTCTAGACGTGTGATGGAGCATGCTTTGCTGAATGACGAGAGTGAGTACCTCAGGAACCACCAGACAACCTTAACAGAACTTAACCTTAACCAACGCCCAACATTTGTGCGAGTGATCCCTGCGCGGTTTGAACCCACAATCTTGACGTTGCTAGCGCTGTGCTCTTACCAACTGAGCCACATCGATATGTGTCTGCTTTGACTGTCCTGTTTGGCATCCGGATGTGTAAACCCGACCAGCAGTCTTGAGTGATTGTCTGCTACACAGTGAACCACAACCACCCCATTGCATGTTTCATGATGACCATCCCCAACTCATTGCAACTCATGTCAATCATCATTGTGCATCTGTGGTCTGACGTGGGTTTTCTTACAGCTGTGCTTCAGGAGATCCAGAAATCTCTAGAAGTAGATCAGACGTGAGTATTCACCTCTGAAACGCAACTACAAGCTCTATTTTTCAGTGTGTTATGCAGGGACTCATTTGTGTGTGTTTGCTACAGGACATTCCTGGAGAATGGGACGAGTGCTCTCGCTGGAGGGAAGGTGCTGAGCAATTGAGGTGAGTTTATGATCACTATCATCAACATGAATCTGCCGGATTATGATACATATCACTATGGTGATGGAATTCAGGTTGCTCATTGTTGGTTGGCTCATCTCTTGTTTTGTCTTTCTCTCTTTCCCTGTTCTTCAGACTGAGCCAGTCATCCCTGTGTCTGAGACATCGTGGAGTCTGCCTAGCGACTCCAGTCTCCTGCCTCGCAATCTACACAAACACTACTATTACTACCACTACTGACCACTTGGGCCCCTAGCCCCCGGAGACTCACCCCTGACCCCTAGCATGAGCGAGCGGCTGAACCCCGGCCCCTAACCCCAAAGACTGGCTTTGTCATAAATGGCACTCTATTCCCCAAGTAGTGCACTGCTTTTAACCAAAGCCCATTAAAGGGGGTTGGTGTAGTGTATGAGGAACAGGGTGTCATTTGAGGCCCACCGCTATAGAGAGATGGAGGGACCACCGCCTGTGCCTAGGGACCAACCACTGTACTGTAATACCCCTGCTACGCTTGGTACCTCTACACCTGCCACACATTAGTAATGATCGTATGGTCATTCCGCTGACGCGCTTATCCAAAGCCTCTTACAGTTCTCACACACAAGCCGTACTTGCATTAAACACACCCTAGTCACTCACCCACCCCGTCCTCACGTTCCCTCCTTATCCCAACCCCAGTCACGGCATTCAGCCTTTCACCCTTGAACTCAAGCTGGCCTGTGAAACTCTGATTCGTCCAGTAACAGCCCTGCCTCTGCACATCCTCGCTTGCCTTAGTCTCCTAGAGAGAGACACATAGGGGGGAGGGGGAAGATATAGGGAGGAGGGGGGATGGACTTGTTTTTTTTATTCCTGTGATTCTTTTATTTGTAATGTAATTTTACCTGTGATTTTGTAACCTTTTGTTTTGATTCTGTGTGATTATTGGAGACGTAAAATCTAAATGGATGAGAAACTTTACAAGGGAGCCAAGAATGTTTTTAGTTTGTTGCCTATGCTGACAAATCATCAAATGTATTTTGGCACTCTAAACAAGGCATTGTTTGTAGTGCGAGAGCAACATGGAGTATCAGTGGAATCAGTACTGTTAATTTTGAACCACACAATATGGTCGAACACCAGCCTGGTAGCCAGACCTATTGTTGTTTTAGCCAGCTTCTCTGCTTTAGCCAACTCAGAAACACATCTGACTACCAGACTAGCAGTTTAAGACCACTGTGCCGTAAAATGTCTCCCCAAGCTTTTGTTGCCAACTGACCTCCCTCCTTACCTCTCCTACCGTCCGCGCATTAATGTGTAATAACCAGTTATAACCTGACGTAGGTATTTGTCCTGTGTAGCACATGACGCTACAACTTTCTATGGTGGCTTGGTTTTTAAAATGTTATGTAAACCCTTTTTTGAACACAGCAATGAGTAATGTTATTTAGGAATGTAATTTTAAGATATTGTAGTCAAATGTTTAATATATATGTACTATATGATTCTCTGCCTGTTAACGGTTAGGTGTGTTTTTAATGGGGGTTGGCTGCTATAGTCGGATCTTGCAACAAAATATTTTGGTACTGTTTCTTGAAATGCTGGGTATTTTAGCATTTCTGTGGTCTCTAGAATATATTTTTGTAGTGAATGATGGAGTATGAGAACCCTACTTTTTTGATTGATAACTTTCACACTACATAATGTCCTGCTGGAAAATGAATACATGTTTTTCACAAGAGTTCACGTGTCTGTGTCTTTCTATGAAGTTCGACTTCATTCACTGCTTGATTGAACTACAGGGTTGCTGCTTCAAGCCTCGCTCTGACTGTTCCCCACTCAACAGTCAAAATAAAGTACATCTGATGGCTCTGCGCTTGGGTTCTATCCTGAGCCTTGTGAGTTTGGTGCTGGCAGGTCAAGTGGATAAATTAGGGATCAGTTGTCATACAAGCACAGCCAAGAGTTTTCAGCACCATTATGGAGCAGTGCTTTGTTCACTTATTGCCTGGGTCACAATCGCTTTGCTGGAACTTTACCTCTCTTATAGGAATGCCCTCAAACACCAGGCAGCTCAAAACAATCTATGTTGGTGGAAAAAGGGAGAAATGCATTTAATTTGTCTGTTCAAATGTGCCAGAAAGCACCTTAGCCAATAGGGACTATGATGATCTATGCCAGAATGCTCTGTTCAGAGTTTATTGTACACCTTGTAGCCAATATAGTGCCTTCACGTTGTTGATACATACCTTGATCATTATTATAATAAATAAAATGTTTGTATAGGTTTTTATAGATAAGTTATATAATGCTATTCAACTGGAAGATTATGAATTTAAGGTGAAATAGAGAAGTGGGAAAATGGAAGGAGAGCATAGCCCTAATTCCAGAGCACTGATGGAATCTCTTTTCTGAGAAGGCACTGCTCTTTCATTCTCCATCTCTCTCCCTTGTCTGTCACCACCTATTGTCAGTGTCTCCACACACCTGCTCTCACATTTCCTCTCCCTCATTCACCAGCTGCCCATATGAATAGCTGTATATCTGAACGGACTGCCAAAGACAGTTAAATTATTCAAATACTGTGTGTGTATGTTGTCTTTGTTTGGGGTTAAGTTGTGTGTGGTGGTTGGTCAGTGTGTGCGTTTGTCGTTATTGGTGGGTCAATGTGTGTGTAGGTGACACCAGTACTTGAGGACAAGCAGAAACACTTTCTGGACCCCCAGCCATGCCTGAGGATCACCTGAGAGGCCAGGTAAGCTATATCACCCTGATACATCCTCTCACTGCGCTACCCCTGCAGGGTAGAACCATTTAGATTGACCTACAGATAAAACATTGTTTAGATCTCTGCAGTGTAACTTTATCCATCTGAGATCAAACATTTATAGCCACTTAGGATGTTTCATTTGTGTTTTGTTTTTCTATATGATAATAATGGTTAACATAAACACAATAACCTTAAATTGTGTTATTGTGGTAGTTAGCCATAGCAAGTACTATGTTGTATTATAATATACTATCCACTATACGACAAGTATGCTAGTACTGTTGTGATACTGTAGCTTATGGGGTCAGCAGCTAATCTGTTTCTCTAACCTAAGACTTGTGTGTCAAGTGGCCCTCCAGGTGTAAAACGCCTGAAACCCTGTCCTAATGCTGACTGACTATGGTTGACAGACTCATTACTTGACCTGGTGCCCTTGCATTTATTTATTCATTGATCGATCTAAACCTTCATGTGTTACCACCAGAGTAATTATTGTGCTAACAGGCAAGTTGAAGGTTTTACTGGAAGTAGAGACATGATAAGAAATATTTAAATGTCAATGAAATCCAAACAGTCATTTCAGGCTATTTCTTATTAAAAGAAATGTATGTCTCATACGTTGTTATTCATTCCTGTACTGTGTAACTTGAACTTATCTACCATATTCTTAGTAGTTATGTTCCTATTCTACAGGTAATCATTTTATTCAAACCAAAGATGAATAATAGCTGATAGAGGACATCCTTCAGACATGTCACTTGTAAAAACCAAAGGTAGGACCAGTAGAGAAAATGAGAGAACCAACACAGGAAAGAAACCGAAGGAAAAAGGACAAAATAATTGTTACAAACCACCACCTGCAGTGACAAATGGAAAAGAAACAGTAGACCAGAAAGAAGAGGTCAATGGCAAAGGGAAGACTAAAAAGGGAGAGAGTAAAATGAAAAAGCAAGGGGAGAATAGCAAGAAAGGTAAAGAGCAGACTAAACAACAGCCGAAAGAGGAGAAAGGGAAGAAAACAGTGAATGGGAAAAGTCAGAATGGTAGATCATCCCCTCAGAAGGAGAAAAGCATGACAGTTGATGGCGGTACGAATAAAGCTATCAAATCTAAACCTGGATCAAAAATACCCCCAACCAAAGGAGGGAGGGCAGACACACCTACACCTATAACAAAGCCTGTGAAAAAAAGAGGTGTCATAGTGAGTGAAACAGAGGAGACTGAGGAATCTGAGAGCGAAGGAGAGAGTTCAGTGGAGGAGAGCGAGGAGGAGGAGGAGCTAGTTTGTATAGAGGAGACAACTGAGACAGAAGGGCTCGAGACAGAGGCGACACAGGATAGCAGCGAAGAGGAGGTTGAGGTGTCAGACACGGAGAGAAGCACAGGGGGGCAGGTAAAGGAAGAATCAGAAAAGGAACCTCCAGTGCAAATCAGGAAACGATGGGAACTTGAAGAGGAGCCAGTCAGTACCAGTGAGGAAGAGGAAGAATCAGTGGCAGTGACCAGCGATGGGGGTGAATCTGAGAAGGTAACTTCAAGGAAAAGAGGGTCGCCCAAGAAGGCCACCGCTGTGCCACCACTCAGTTTGACGACCAGCGTCACTGCACCGGTAGGGGGTCTGAAATCCAAGATGTTCATGAAAAAAAAGGGCCAAGCTCAAGAGAAGGTTGACAAACCTAAGAAAGCCCAGAAACCCACGAAAGCAGAGAAAAAGAAAGCAGAGAAAGCAAAGAAAGCTGAGAAAAAGAAAGCTGAAAAAGCTGAGGGAAAAAAAGGGAAAGGGAAACAGAAAGCTACTCCAGCAGAGGAAGAAGCCCAGCCTCTGAAAGATGTCTCCCTCAGCAAGGCTGACGCTGCAAAACACAAGGCCCAGATCCTGAAGCTAGCCAAACAAACAAAAACCTCCATCAAAGACAAGAATGCTTCTTCTTCCCCATTGGAGTCGCAGGAGGATGAGGCTGCCTCAACTTCATCCAAAGCCCCTAAAGGCCCATCACGGATGATGCTATTGAAATCAAAAGGAAATGACCTCAAAGCCTGTCTGGTTGAAGGAGAACAGGAACAAGCGGAAGAGGAGCAACAAGATGGTGAAGGAGAAACCAAACAGGGGAGCAGGAAAAACATTGGCCTGGTCCTGGGCAGAGTCAAGATGGCATCTGTTCGACAAAGGAGCAATACAATGCTGGTCAAGCCTGGAGAGGAAGCAACTACAGCCGGGTCTACAGATGCAGTCTCAGCCAAACCCACGGACAGTCTCGTTACTCGTAGGAAAGGTGTGACGACTCTACGCCATGTCTCGGGTTGGATCAGGGGGAAGATGCCCAAAGGGTTCAACCTGAGGAGTAAACTGAAAGTAGTGACCCAGGCCATTGGCTTCTCCCATTGGCTCCCTCTCCAAGCCATCAAACAGAGGGAGGGTGCCACTAGCTCCAAACACAGCCTGCTTAAACATCGGATGGCCATGCGTGTGGCTAGTAAGACCAGCCTAACCAGCAAGAAGAACCGAACCTCTGGAAACGGAGCCGAAGATAAGTCTGCTGTCACCCAGAAGAGGCAAGCGGGGGAGTCTGGTGACGACCCCCACTCCACCTCCCCTCCAGCAGCCATCGTGCTCCCCAGGATGAACAAGTTGGGCATGGGAAAGGCCAAAGGAATCCTACCAGCACAGCCATCCCAGACTGCTCAGCAAGCCTCCTCCTCCACCCCAGGCTCCAGCACTGCTGTGGGAGCCACCCTCGAAGCACCCAAGCCCCCCAAACCAGGAGCTAGACTGGTACTCCCGGTCAAACCGGACCTCACCCTCCTCAAGTCCATAAAGAAGCCTGTTCCTGGAGCAGCACCAGAGCTAAGGAGGACTGAAAGTACAAATGGGAGCACAGGAGCACAGAGACCCACACCGGAGACCAGCAACGAGGACAGGAAAAGGGAGGCGGCACTTAAAGGCAATGAGGGTTTCAGCATCCTCCAGGCAGCCAGGGGCAAACTGGGCAACGATCAATTCAAATTGACCAAGCTATCCAAGCCTCTTGCTACTGCTGCAATTGAAGTAGGACCCAGCCGTGGAGCTATAGTCCCAGACAGGGAGACAGGAGCTGCTTTTGCCGGACCCCCCACTGATGGTCCTGAGTCTGGAGAACCTGTCAGACTGACTGGAGAACCAGCCAGAGTTGAGTCTAGGGTGGGGTCGTACTATGAAGAAGAGGCTGATCGAGAGGTGGCCCAGCTGATGGGAGGGGGGGGGCTGTACCCCGTCGGCCCTCTGGAGGTGCACTGGGCTGGGACGACTCGCATGAGCGGAAACCCCCAGGTATGGATGACCTTTTGGTAATGAATTGTTTTCTTTTTATTATAATAATATCTAACAGAAAACATTTAAAATATGTGGATAGGAGGATAGCATTTCAGTTAACCAATTTCCGTAAGCCTCTCGGGTATCACGAAATGACTGATGTCGCGATACCGTCACAATTATAATTGTTACACAAAACTTCACTATGGTCCCCTCCCTCAACAGGACTGGCTGCGAGCGGATACCCTCCTGCCCCACCAGACAGTGGAGAAGCTGACCAAGTGGACGGTGTACGAGGATGGGAACCAGGCCAGGACTGTACCGACCCACAACGGGAGAGGACCCTGGGAATCTGAGGACCCTGCTCAGGACATGCTGGAGAGTCGTCTCAACAACACAACGGTACTGAGATTGTTCTGGCTTTATTTATTGAACTTACAGTATGTACCCGCGAAGCGCTGGACCAACGTCTTCACAGCACGGATAACTTCATTTGGACATGCTGTAGCTTCAGGGTAAGCATGTTTGAGAGCAAAACAGGCAATATAACTACTAACCCTTGTTCACTAAGCATCCCACTTCCTATTCACCGCTGTCAGTCTCTGTGTGTATTGACTAAAGCCTGTAACACAGACCTCTACTAGTTTATTTATTTTCTCGTCAGTACCAATACAATAGAGCATAGCACAGGCATACAGTGTATCAACTATCACAGTGACTCAGCCTTTCCCATGAATACAGATGTATTGGTTACCTGTGGTAGAGGGGCTCTGGGTGGGGTTACGGGACTGAGGGATATGGTTAGATTACAATGAAAAGAGAGAAAAACAGTTACTGCTAGACAAGAAATCTAGCTACAGAAAGAAGGCACAGTAAATGGGTTAGGAGAAAGATCCATTGTACATGGTTCTGGAGGGGGACGTGTGGCTGACATGTGCCTGCTCTGGCTGCACCTTCAGGTAGCGATGCCAGGGTCTGACCAGGCTGTGGAGGTGGACGAGGTGGAGGATCTATCCCAGCTTGAGTGAGTGAGAGAGAGCGCGTGCACACAGACAGGGTAATGGGAGTAACTGATTACATGTAATCTGATTGCATTTTGTTTTTTTGAACTGTGGACTTTACCTGCAAAAATATTGTAATCAGACTAGATACTTTTGAAAAACGAGATGAGTACTTCTTGGATGACTTATAATTCAGAAAGGATGTTTGCGGGAAAAAGATATGTTAGGACACCTTTCTGTTTTCATAATGACATTCAATTCACCATTGAAAGGTGGAAGTTTAAGTTTGTTCCACCTGAGCGAATCTGACAACCAGTCAGAGACACCAAATGTGTTTGATGGCTCCTTTGTCTTCTTCTAATGCTTCTTAAGGGAAAAGTCATCCTAAAGAAAGTAATCACGTTACCGATTTGGGGTAATCAAAAAAATTACGTTACTGATTACAATTATGGACAGGCAACTTGTAACTGTGATGGATTACATTTAGAAGGTACCCTACACACACACACCTCTCTTTGTTAACTGGTGTATGTCTCCAGGGAGGTGTGTGAGAGCTCTGTGCTGCTGAATCTGAAGAAGAGGTTTCACCGGGACTCCATCTACGTATGTAACCTTACAACTGAACACGAGGAAAAACTCAGACTGATCTCTCTCTCCATATAAACATGTATATCTCAGCTCTACCTCTCAGCCATATCAGATAACCATCATCTTCCCTGTGTGTCCCAGACGTACATAGGTAACATGCTGCTGTCACTTAACCCCTTCAAGCCCCTTAACCTCTACACAGAGGACCTCCGACAGCAGTACCAGGGCAAGGAGCAGAAACGCAACCCTCCGTGAGTAACAGCAGAGTAACCCAGGAGTAAATCAAGAGTAAACCCTAGAATTAACCAAAGCCACTGTAATGACAGAATAACACAATTATAACTATGTTGCCAATCTGAGTGACAGCAGAGTAACAAGCACAGAGTAACGCCTAAGGAATCCACCTGTTGCTAATGTAAGTCTGTGGGTGTGTATCTATTTGTGCAGCCATGTCTATGCCATCGCCGATGCAGCCTTCAGCCAATCTCAGAGCTCACCACAAGAACAGTGCATCGTCATAAGGTATGTCAGAGGCACCAGTCTCTTTCTTTCTCTCTTTCCTGTTCTCCTTCTCTCTTTAGAGGACTGTATTGACCTATCATCTTGTCTACAACTGTTCTGAAGTGTATTCTGTCTTTCTACAGTGGTCAGAGTGGATCAGGTAAGACTGAGGCCACCAAGCTTATAGTCCACTACCTCAGCTCCATGTACCAAGGCAGGAACAACAACCTCAGACAGCCCATGGAGGTGCTGCCGATTCTAGAGAGTTTTGGTAATGCCAAGACCATCCTCAACAACAACTCCAGTCGCTTTGGCAAATACCTTCACATCCACATTCTCCAGTATGTCCTCCTCTAGGAACCTCATCTCTTTCACTCTGTAGAGAAACAAAGTTGCGTTCAATTGGCATGGAACTGGAGGAAAAAAATGCATTTTAATCTTTTTAATTGCTCGACAGGGGTGTGGTGGTGGGGACTTCGCTGTCAAAGTACCTTCTTGAGAAGTCACGCGTGGTCTTCCAGGTGAGGTCTTCGTGTGAGACGACTGGGTGCATATTCCTCATAGCCACAGTCTGACACTTTACTCATGGTTTACCTAACTTGTACTGTCTCTGCATTAGTCCGATGAGGAGAGGAACTACCATGTGTTCTATGAGCTGCTGGCGGGGATGAACGACTGGGATAAACAGGAGCTCTATCTGCAGGGAGCAGAGACATACTACTACCTCAACCAAGTAAGCCCCAATTAGTAGAATCAGTAGGATCAAATGAATAGAATCCGTTAGTAGAATCAAAAAACCCTGGACATCCCAGGTGTTCCCTGGACCAGGATTGAGGGAACAATCAGTCGAGCTGAATAGATGACTTCGCCCTCCCTCTCTGTGTCAGGGCGGGTCCTGTGAGCTGAAGGGGAAGCTGGACAAACAGGACTTCCTGTTGTTGGTCCAGTGCTTTGAGACGATTGGTCTACATGCCGACCAGATCTCCACAGTCTGGGCCATCCTCTCCTCCATACTACAGCTGGGGAATATCTGCTTCAGTTCCTACGAGGTGTGTGTGAGAGAGTGGGTAAGGGAGGGTGAGTGTATTCTTAGGGGAGGAGGTATCTGTCTGTGCTCAAAGAGGATGTGAGTTGTTCAGAGTAGTATGCATTTTGAAGTTTGCACATGTTTTGGATGTTTTTCATTCATTTGTATGTTTGATATACCGTATATGTGAGAAACAGACACTAAAGAAATATCTAATACTGTACTTTTGTGTGTATCTAGAGTGAGTCGTTTGAGGTGGCCCGTATCTTCAGTGAGGCGGAGGCCAGGAGAGTAGGTTCTCTCTTGCAGGTGTCTTCAGAGGCCCTACAGACAGTCATCACACACAAAGTCACGGTCAGAACAAACCCTTCGCCATGCCTTCACCCTTTAATCTTCTTGAACTATTCATACATTAGCTGATCTACAGTGCCTTCAGAAAGTATTCGTACCCTTTGACTTATTACACATTTAGTTAGTGTGAATTCAAAATGGATTTAATGGATTTTCTTCTCACCTATCTACACACAACATTCATAAGAACAAAGTGAAAACATTTCCATTTATTGTAAAAGGAAATATAGAAATACAGTATCTAATTTCCAGAAGTATTCACACCCCTGAGACAATCATTTGTAGAAGCACTTTTGGCAGTGATTACAGCTTTGAGTCTTTCTGGGTCAGTCTCTGAGCTTTCCACACCTGGATTGTGCAACATTTGCCCATTATTATGTTTTACATTTTTTCAAGCTCTGTCAAATCGGTTGTTGATCATAGCTTGACAACAATTTTTAGGTCTTCCCGTAGATCTTCAAGTAGATTCAAGTCAAATTGTAACTTTGCCACTCAGGAACATTCACGGTCTTCATGGTAAGCAACTCCAGTTTAGATGTGGCCTTGTGTTTTAGGTTATTGTCCTGCTGAAAGGTGAATTCATCTCCCAGTGTCTGGTGAAAAGCAGACTTAACCAGGTTTTCCTCTAGGATTTTTCCTGTGCTTAGCTCCATTCAGTAAAATGTTTTATCCTGGAAAAACTCCCCAGTCCTTAACGATTACAAGCATACCCATAACATAATGCAGCCACCACTATGCTTGAAAATATGGAGGCTGGTACTCAGTAAAGTGTTGTATTGGATTTGCCCCATACAAAACTCTTTGTATACAGGACAAAAAGTTAATTGCATTGCCACATTTTTTGCAGTGTTACTTCAGTGCCTTGTTGCAAACATGAATGATGTTTTGGAAGATTTTTATTCTGTACTGGCTTCCCTTTCACTCTGTCAATTAGGTTAGTATTGTGGAATAACTACAATGTTGTTGAGCCATTCTCAGTTTTCTCCTATCACAGCCATTAAACTCTTCAACTGTTTCAAAGTCACCGTTTGTTTTTATTTTTACCCATCTACCAATAGGGACCCTTTGTGAGGCATTGGACAACCTCCTTGGTCTTTGTAGTTGAATCTGTGTCTGAAATTCACTGATCGCGTGAGGGACCTTACAGATAACTATGTGTGGGATACAGAGATGACGTAGTCATTCAAAAATCATGCTAAATACTTTATTTCACACAGAGCAACGTATTTTGTTCATTGTTAAGCAAATGGTTACTCCTGAACTTATTTATGCTTGCCATAACTAAGGGGTTGAATACTTATTGACTCAAGGCATTTCAGCTTTTCATTTTTAATTGATTTGTAAGAATGGGAAAAACATAATTCCACTTTGACATTATTGTGTGTAGGCCAGTGAAAAAAAATCATCTCAATTGAATTGAATTTAAATTCAGGCTGTAACACAACAGAACGTGGAAAAAGTCAAGGGGTGTGAATTTTTTTCTGAAGGCACTGTACCTGTCCCTCCTCAGGAGACAACCTATGACAGGATCTACTGCCCCCTGTCTGTGGAAAGTGCCATAGAATCCAGGTACTGACCGAGTCATGCACTGCGTGTGAGTGAGCTCCTCCACCTTATATTTGGAGTTAATCAATACTATCTAGAGCAGCATAGAAAAATAATTAGCTATTATCTATCCCTTTCTCCTAGAGATGCCATAGCCAAGGCCCTGTACTCTGTGTTGTTCGATTGGCTTTTGGAGCAGATCAATGATTGGCTGAGCCCTACAGAAATGGACAGCACCGTGGGGATAGTGGACATCTACGGCTTTGAGGTGGGCGGCAATGAGGACCACAGTAAATGTTTAATGGAGAATGTGCGATTTAATCTAATGATAATATGCTAGATTGTGTGCTAGATTAGGGTTGGAGCGAAAACCTCCAGAACTGCAGCTATCTAGGAACAGAGTTGGGCAGCCCTATTGTATGCATTTATTAAACATATATTTACCTGTGTGTTGTAGGACCTGGGAGTGAACAGCTTTGAACAGCTGTGTATTAACTTTGCCAACGAGCAGCTACAGCACTTTGTCAACAAGGCCGTGGTGACCCAGGAACAGGTCAGTGGGCTAGGGGTCAGAGTTCACAAGTCAAACAATCAGTCATTGTGCGTCTCTAATAGTTAATGGGGTTGACATTCATGAATCCTGATTAAAAATGGTGGCGCTTGTGCGTTCGTGTGTGTGTTCTCCAGGAAGAGTACAGTGCAGAGCAGATCCAGTGGTACCCCGTCCCACTGCAGGACTTCCACTCCTGTCTAGACCTCATCTCCTCCAGACCACATGGTATCCTCCGTATACTGGATGACCAGACCTGCCTACCCCAGGCCACCGACCACACCTTCCTCCAAAAGTGCCATTATCACCATGGGAACAGCCCATACTACACTAAACCCAAGATCCCTCTGCCTGTCTTCACTGTCTATCACTACGCCGGAGCTGTCACGTACCAGGTGGTTCTAGCTTCTTAAGTGTTTAGGAACCACTGAGTTAGGACATGTTTATATGGATGGACAGAGTGATTTTTTTTCTTTACATTCCTCTCTCTCCATAGGTCCATAACTTTCTGAATAAGAACCATGATCAGTTCCGTACAGAGGTAGTTGAGCTGTTTGCTCGGAGTAAACTGAAGGTGAACTTGTAATTCCTGTAGGCTTAAGGGGATTCAATCAATCAATCACTCACTCAATTACCCATTCAATCAATCAATCGATCTCTGTATCTCAGATGGTGTCAGGGCTGTTCCGTAAGGTGCAGGATAATTACCTGCAGCAGAGAGAGTTGGGCTGGAGGGGTAAAGGTCACAGACAACAGCCCTCCACGGTGGCAGCACACTTCCAACAGTCCCTGACTGAGCTCACCACACGACTAGAGAGGTCAGGGTCTTTTACAAGAAGGCAAAATATATTTTCATTTTGTTTGTTGAGAGAAGCAAGGCAGTGGTGGATGACCTGTGTTGTTTCCTTCCATCCAGGTGTAAAACCACCTTTATTCGGTGTTTCAAGCCAAATTATGTCAAGGTGGGTATGCAACATTAAATGTAGCCAATTGCACCTTTTCTAGGCCAAAAGTTACAAACCTATATGATCTCGTATCCTGTCCGTCTGCCCTCAGCTTCCCGGTATCTTTGATGTGGACTATGTGTCAACCCAGCTGAGGCATGCTGGGATACTTGAGACCATCACCATCAGGAAGGAGGGATTCCCCATCCGCATCCCCTTCTCCTTCTTTATGGAGAGGTACTGGACAAACCAACCAACGCAAACTAATATTCATTCACACGGTTTAACCCCCATCCACACACATACAGTACCAACCGTACAGTATACTAGCATCTCACTGGGAGATAGTCAAACTCAGAGCCAACCACCACTTGCTGCTTCATAGATCTAGGTGAGCTTCTCCTCAAATGGTTATTATCCCTCTTGTCCCATCTCCCTCTTACCCAGGTATGGGATCCTCCTGGTGGAGCGACCAGCCACCATGTCTGATAAGGAGCAGACCGTGGCGTTGCTGAACTTTGTAGGGGCTGATGAGGGACAGTACCAGCTAGGACTCACTAAGGTACCTAAGAAGCCACTGTAACGTTGTACAGTTGTTTCATAGAAGAAAAATAAGCTCTATCCAAGCAAGCCAAGTCTAGTATCTTAGACCAGGGTCTAAAGAGTAAACTTGATCGTGTGTGTGTGGTGTGTGTGTGTGGTGTGTGTGTGTGTGTGTGTGTGTGTGTGTGTGTGTGTGTGTGTGTGTGTGTGTGTGTGTGTGTGTGTGTGGCGCTAGCAAAGATCCAACATCTGCTTGCAAATGTGCATATCTCACAGGTTCTGAAGGGAATGAATAACAAAACTGTTCAAGCGGTGAGAAAGTGGGATATGCTTAAACACACACGTGACGTTATCTTCCTGAGCCTAAGAGAGGGGGGTTTGGGTGTCACGGATTTTGAGTGGATTTACACTGCTACCAGACTGACTCACCTGTTGAACATGCTCAACACTGACGACTCCACAGCTGGGGAGTTAGCCAGAGCTTCCCTCCTTCTACCCCTACAGAGGAGGAAGGTCCAACTGGCCACGGACACTGAAGACAACTTAATGGGCTTCAGGCGGAAGGCCAATGGAAAATTGGACACTTGTGCTGTGGCTTTTGGAGTCTGGTCAGACTAGCTGGACCTCAACGACCTGTGTAACAGGACTGGAGTGGAGCTCAGATGGACACGGTCTCATATGCAAACGGAGCCAGTGACTGCCTCTGTAGTTGTGTAAGACCCCTGTGTAGTTGTCTGACCCCTGTGTAGTTGTCTGACCCCTGTGTAGTTGTCTGACCCCTGTGTAGTTGTCTGACCCCTGTGTAGTTGTCTGACCCCTGTGTAGTTGTCTGACCCCTGTGTAGTTGTCTGACCCCTGTGTAGTTGTCTGACCCCTGTGTAGTTGTCAGACCCCTGTGTAGTTGTCAGACCCCTGTGTAGTTGTCAGAACCCTGTGTATTTGTCAGAACCCTGTGTATTTGTCAGACCCCTGTGTAGTTGTCAGACCCCTGTGTATTTGTCAGACCCCTGTGTAGTTGTCAGACCCCTGTGTAGTTGTCAGACCCCTGTGTAGTTGTCAGACCCCTGTGTAGTTGTCAGACCCCTGTGTAGTTGTCAGACCCCTGTGTAGTTGTCAGACCCCTGTGTTGTTGTGTCAGACCCCTGTGTTGTTGTGTCAGACCCCTGTGTTGTTGTGTCAGACCCCTGTGTAGTTGTGTCAGACCCCAGTGTTGTTGTGTATGACCCCAGTGTTGTTGTGTATGACCCCAGTGTTGTTGTGTATGACCCCTGTGTTGTTGTGTATGACCCCTGTGTTGTTGTGTCAGACCCCTGTGTTGTTGTGTCAGACCCCTGTGTTGTTGTGTCAGACCCCTGTGTTGTTGTGTCAGACCCCAGTGTAGTTGTGTCAGACCCCAGTGTAGTTG